>NW_022196906.1:20221241-20232207 GCF_008632895.1 Mastomys coucha
AAAAAAAAAAAAAAAGAACTTGTCTTCATTCCATGTCAAGGCATCTAGTATTTATTTTAAAATGTTCAGGATACATACTTAACACACACATATGTACATGCATACAGAATATATTATTTCTTTAAATATATCAAGTGTGTGTGTATATATTTATATAAAACTATGTACTCTTTAAGAGCAAGGTACAATGATTTTAAAGAATTTCACCAGAGATTCAGCTTCAATTCCGAAATACAGCATTGCAATTAAAGGCAATAACAATGTACCACACACTTCAGAATTCTCAGAAGTAGATTTTAAAAAAACAGGGTATCACATAGCTTTAAACTTATGTAGCTGAAGATGACCTTGAACTTCTGACTCTTTTATCTTTATCTGTTAAATGCCAGGATTACCAGTGTTTGCTACCATTCTCTGCTTATGAGGGAGTGAGAAGTCAGAGCCTTGTATGCTGCCCAAGCACTCTACCAAATGAGGTACATCCCCAGCTCAAAAGAATACAGTTTTAAATATTTTCACAAAACAATGTTAAATTGTTAAGTGATGGATAATAATTTGGCTTAGTCATTCCTTAGTATGTATAAACTAGGATGTGTATGTACATATGTGTGTGTGTGTACGTGAACAAATATTATAAAATGCAATTATTAGTTGTCAATAAAAAAATAACTTCTTTAAAACTTTCTCATAACAAAGATCTAACAATGATCTTTGATTTGTATACTATGATTTCTTGATTTATATATGACATCAGACACCATTACTCTAGTTCTTTCTGTGGTAGGGACAGAAGACCAGAAGCATCCTAGAATTGAAAGAGAGGCCCACCATGTGGTATGGTATTTATAGCCCTGTTCCCTGTAATATGCCTCAATAGTTGAAGAAGTTGAGGGTCTCCTTAACTATGAAACTTCCTCCTAAGAAATAGAGGCAACCCCTCTGTGTCGTGAATCTTACCAAACTCTACTCTTTACCACATTTGGGTGTAAGGACCAGGAACAGCAAGGCAGTACTACAAACTGGATCATAAGGATAGAGTCACAGTGAGGAGCTAGAAGAGCATGCATCCAAGCTTGGATTGGTGACATCAGGCCTCTCCCTTTGTTCTGCATTTCCAGTGATCGATGGCTTGCCTTTGGTTCCATGTGCAAAATGAATTTTCCATTTATGTCGGCAAAAAAGAAAGAAAGAAAGAAGGAGAGAAAGAAAGAAAGAAAGAGAAAGAAAAAACAGATAAAAGGAATAGAACCTGGCCAGGAGAATGCTGCCGAACTATATCGTCTCAGTGACATGTCTCTGATTTTAACCCAGTCATTCTTTGGAAAGGAAACAGAGGTAAGAGTCAATAGTCATCACCAACTAGAGGAAAAAAAAGAAAATTATACTATTTTCTATGTATTTATTCTTTACTTCTGAGGAAAAGTCCTAAAGAAAGTTTTCTATAATTTCCTTTCTGCCCAGCACCTCTTCTCTGGTTTTTGAGGGCTCGTTGACCATAGGACAAGCTCTCACATGCTATATGGTGAGAAATGTCTACCTTATAAGCTCAAATCTTGAGCTAGAAAATGTGAATTGGGTATACCAGGGCCAGTGACTGGAAAGCTAGAAAAAATAAAATAAAATAAAATAAATTGTATTTCTCTATTAACTACTAAACTGATATTTCATAGCTCATTTTCAGCTGCCCTCAGTGGAGTTTTCTCCACAGAACTGTGAACCCTGTACTGGAAAAGATGGTGGGAAGATTTGTATAAACAGTTCACCTGGATAGGATTCCCAATCCATTCTTGAGCATGAGTATCTGATTGACCTATGATGAAAATCCCACAAGTCTCTCCACACTTCTCCAAAATCACATTCATTCCAGACTCCTTTCATCTATAAACCTTCAAGGAACCATAAATATTGTGAGATCTGAGTCAATAAAAATGGTTTAGAAGGCAAGCAACCAAGGTTCAACTCAGAACTGCTGTGTTTATCATCTGATAGAACAGGGTTTAGACAGCAGCCAGAGGCTCACAACCCTTGCTTATAAAAAGAACGTCAATAAAATAAGTATGTAAATCAGTTATACATGCATAATAAGTAATTTTAAAATGCTAACAACTTTTAGGTCTCTCCAAGCATAGTGTTCAGTCTCATAGAGCTTACAGCTTCCCATGTCCTATGAAAACAAACAAGTAAATGTCAACAGACAGGGTCACAACTGTCCCGATTTCTTGGCTCAGCCACTAGAACATATGTGGAATGGACCATATTGCATTAGCTCTAGCTCTTGACTGAGACACAGACAGGCAAGACTTTCAGGAGGTATGATCATGTGGGATTCAAGCTATTACTTCACATCTTTCCTATATTCAGAATAAGCTGTTTCTCCAAGCATGCTAATGCATTTCCATGGAAACTACTTCATCAGCAGGGAATAATCTCACAAATTCTGCAGTAGAATCTTGGTATTAATATTGTTAGGGGAAAAAATGACCAGAGGACTTGCATATGCATTCAAATCTATTTATATTCAATAACACACACACATACAGGCACACGTACACATTCTTCTGATGACTTCCCCCTTTTTGTATTTATTGATCTTAAGTTTTTTATACAATATGTTTTTATTATATTCTTCTGCCTCTCCAAATACCACCTGTGTCTTCCTTTATGCGGCTACCTACCCAATTTCATGTTCTTTTTCTCGCTTTAAAAAAAAATCAAAACAAACTAGCAAACAACAATAAAATCTGCAAACAAAGCAATGAAAGAAAGCACACACAAAAATCAAGGAGTCCCTACCGTTTTTGACCAACTAATCTTGAACATGGGCCATTTTGAAACACGAGTATGACTCCATTTGGAGAAAACTGACTTTCTTTCTCCTAGCAGGCATCAATTGCACAGTTGCAAACAGCTCCTTAACTAGGGCGAAACGCTGCCCACTTGCCCTGCTTCCTGCTGGGATTTTGTCTGGCTTGAACTTGTGCAGGTCTTTTGCCTGCTGCCATGGTTGCTGCGAGCTTATATGCACAGCAACCCTGTTGTGTCTGGAAATGTTGTTTCCTTGGAATCGTCTACCACCTCTGGCTCTTAAAAATCTTTCTGCTTCCTTTTCCTCGTGAGTCCATAAGTGTTGAGGGGAGGACTTTGATAGAGAGGTATTCCATTCGGGATGAGAGCTCCAAAGTCTGTCCAGTCTGCAGATGGTCTTGTTGTGGGATTCTATATTATATTACCATCTCCCCCGTACAGCTTTTCTATGATGGATTTATTGCTGCTTAGAAAGCCATCACTGATACTGTGAACATCAGCAAAGCTTCCATTCTATTAAAGTCCTAGTTTGTACTCAAAGACAATTATAAGAGGGAATATGGACTCAGCAATGAGTTAAAGACATAGATGGACATGCAGTTATCATCAATAATGAAACTAAGATAGAAGATGGCAGGCTTGAGAGAAACCAGCTCTGGATGAGCCTATAGTTCCTGGCATAGATTAACTAAGATAAACACACACAAACACACTTTTTTCCACTACCCCTCAGCTGGTTTTAGATCCTTTCTCACCAATGCACTCCAGTCCTTAACAAATGCATTCAACTCCCAGACACATAATTATTTGCCATGGGCCAAGTGCTATGGATAGAAAAAGAAAGTGCCTCAAGCAATTTTAAACCTCACAGGGATGAAGCACAAAGTCTTGGTGTATAATCCCATGTAAAATTTTCTGGAAAGTTGCTTCTCCATGTACTAACCATCAGACTTAGTCAACTGACTCGGTTGTTAATATCTACCTTGTAGTTAAGATACTGGTTTCAATTGGTGATTAAAATGGCCTCCAGGAGGTAAAAAAAATGAAGGGGAATGTGCACATCTATTAGAAAAAGCCTGATGTGGAAGGTGTAGCTGAGATAGACCCTGGGCCCCATCTGTCAGTTTCAGTCAAAACTTTGCAGAATTTCAAGCCAAGTTGGTATCATTAATTGAACTGAATCTTGATAGGAGAAAACGTGAATTTTCTGAGGGGATTTCAGGACCAAAGAAGAGTTAAATTAAAGTAACCATTAAGGGCTGGCGAGATGACTCAGCGGGTAAGAGCACTGACTGCTCTTCTGAAGGTCCTGAGTTTGGATCCCAGCAACCACATGGTGGCTAACAACCACCCTTAATGAGATCTGATGCCCTTTTCTGGTGCATCTGAAGACAGGTACATTATATACCAGGGCCGGAGCAAGTGGAGCAAGTGGGGCTGGAGTAAGCGGGCTGGGTTCAATTCCCAGCAGCCGGATGATGGCTCACGGCCATGTGTACAGCTACAGTGTACTCATACACATAAAATAAATAAATAAATCTTTTTAAAAAAGTAATCATTAAGAAAGACCTCCTCTCGATGACAGAGAGAGAGAGAGAGAGAGAGAGAGAGAGAGAGAGAGAGAGAGAGAGAGAGAGCATGAGATCAAATTTTGTAGAAATCATAGTAACTGGACTTGCAGAACAATGAAATGGAAGCAGTTAGGGAAAGAAACTCGGACACTCTTCAGATTTCCACTCATATTTGTGAAAGAACTAACCTGCACAACTAGACAAACAACAACTTCTGTAACAGTAGTTCTCAACCTATGTTCCCCAATCCCGTTAAGGGTTAAATGATCATTTCACAGGGGTCACCTTAGATCACCAGAAAACACAGATATTTACATTATAATTTGTTGAATGATTATTACATTGATATAGCTTCATAAAATGAATATGGCAGAAGTTAATCCTTAACCAACAAATTCCACAAATAACCACAGAAAAAGCCTAACATTTATTATAGTTGCCTTGAGCCAAATACTGAGAAAGTATTACTCTATTTAAATCCTCCAAGCTAGTCAGGCTTCCTCCCAGTCACTATCCTCATATTACTTGCATTTTTCAACCTTTCTTGTTTCAGCTCTCATGTTGGTGCTTCCTTGACCTCTCTTTGTGACTCCCTTCCTTCCTTTGCATCTCTTTTCCCACCCTTCCTCCCTCCCTAGAATCACAAGTCCCACCTTATTCTCTCTAAAGTTCTACATTAGCTCCTTGCCTTTTATTGGCCAGGCAGAAAGTATATGAGGAACAATGTTTATACAAAAGAGATAGAAGCTTCTAAGAATAAACATAAAAAAACCCATGTCTGGGTTGAAAATGGATAGTAGGACAGAGAAATCAGCATTTGAAATAACTCAGTGGTGAACTTTACACAATGAACAAAACCATTTTGCCAACAACAATTTATAACAACAATAAAATTACAGTTATGAAGTAGCAACAAACATAATTTTATGGTTAGGGATCACCACAACATGAGTAACTGTATTAAAGGATCAAAGCATTAAGAAAGTTGATAACTACCATTGTAGAAAAAGAAAAATTGGAAGCTGAAAAATCCCCAGGTATCAGGTACATGGAAGAGGACTTGTGAACATGTGAAGCACCTACTGAAGGAAATGTGATCTGAATCCTTATTGAGCCATCCAAAACAGGTACATAGCCATTCTACTTTACTGTAGCACAATGTTACAAGATGCCTACAACAGGTCTGACATAGTACCAAACCTTATATACTTTTTCTTATAAGAAATGAGCAACCACTAAGTGTGTGTATTTTGCTTGAGTTCACCAGGTTGAGAAAACAAACTGATGCACCAGTAATCTGTCTTTTGGGGAAAGTCCACCATGCTTTGAAGCAATTGAATAAAATACAATATTCAAAAGTATAAAAGCAATCTAGCAACCATCAAACCTACTTCACACTTGGAAAAGCCAGTGAAAAACCAATTGACAAAAAGACCCAGAAATCAGACAGCCATTATAAAAATTGTAGACAAAGATACTTAAATAACATGATATAATTTAATCAGATCAAGTGAAGGTTGGCAAGTCTGGGAAGCAAGGCCATAAACTTGGAAATATAACAGCAGAAGCTATTCAAAATAAGCTACAAACTAAAATGACTAAAATAATAAGAGAGATATAGATCTCTAAACAACTTCAACAGTCTAATAGAGACACAAATGAAGCCCTGAAATAAGAAACAGAAAGACAGGGTGCATTAAAAATATGGTAGATTGTATAAAGAACAGTTTATAAAACTAAAGAACTATACCACAAACTATACCACAAACTACATCACATACCTCTGTAAACTTTGCACAGAAAACAAAATTTATTCTCCAAACAAAAATGATAAATATGTAAAGTGGTCAAAAGGTAAAAGTAGAATTTAGTGTAACAAAGATACAACTGACTGTAGACTCATCTCTCCATAAACCAGATACAATGATGGATTAAAACACAGAAGTGACAGAAAGAAAAAGTGACCTAAAATTTCTATATCTACCACAATATCTGCTAAAAGTGGAGCAAGTTGTTAACTTCAAATAAATGAAAGCAGAGAATATTTGTTACCAGAAACCTTTACCATAGTTAACATTAAAAAAATTTCCTTTAAAAGGTGCATATTTTCAAATAGAAATGGAAAGCTCATAAAATGAAATATGTGTATGCTATCCAAGATACTTTTTTCATTAAAAACCTTTGAAATGTATTTGGGTTCCAAAGGCACTGTAGCCTAGTTCCTTCTACAGGACCATGTGAAATGGCCTGGCGTGTTTGTGTATGGGGGTCAGGAGGCAGGAGTGGGGAGAGAACTTATTGGTTTTGTTCAGGGTTCTCAGGTGCCATCTCTTGTGGAGTGGCTGAAAACCGTTATTTCACTTATTTCATTCTTTTATGTTTGTCCCAGGTAAGAGGACTAGCTTTAGTTCCTGGTTCTCTATCTTCAACTTAAATACAAAAGAGTTTTGATAGACATAGAAATGTGAAGCTAGATGTGTCTGTGACATCCCATATAGACCAAAAAGCTAATGTGGATCTGAGTGTGGAGTAGAACAGCAATCATCACACACCTCTGTAAAGTTGCAGTGCTTACAATTTTCTTCAGGATGGAAAGACTAACAATTTAGATACCTGAGATTTAGATAATGGTGTAATGTTTCCACTCCCTGTGGGCCTTAAGAGAACCCTCATACAAAACACTTTCCATGTGCATAATAGTAGTAGGATTCCTGTTCTGAATAAGTCTGACTAGAGTCTACCATATGCATTAAGGGATGAGACTACTCAGGGCTCCTGTGACTCCTTTTGCCAGGTCTCTTTTATGGTCAACTTGACTCTTATCTGTAGCTATTTATGTGGCAGTTTTCTAGTCTGTTGAAGAAAGCAGTGGAAGAGAGCAGAATCATAAACAGTGCAGAATCAGTGCCATGACTTAGCAATCACATTTAAGGAAAGTCAGACAGGGCTACTGAGGTTCTTTTTGTTACCTTGTATAAAAAAATAATAATGCTTTGCTTGATGCTTCAAAATGTGTGGTGTTGGTTTTTGTTTAAATTTTATACATAGAACATGTTAAATGTTCCCTTTGGATGCTATGAAATGGATTTTGAAAGCCTCATTATAACCAATACAATTTCCGAGCACCACTGACTGCTTGGCAAATGAGATCAAGGGAAGGGGCAGAGGCAAGAGCAGGCATGACTTTCTGCAGCCCCATGACAATCAGCATGAGCTGGTCCAGAGCCACATTGATCTTATGTCTATTTTTCTCAATGAGCTCCCAGTCTTGGGATATGTGCAGCTGCTTGATTAATGAGCCTTTGAACAAATCTAACTGCTCTACTGTGTTAAGTAGAGCGACCTAAAGGAGACAGTGTTGCTTTAATCCAGCATCACCATTCCAAATTAATCTATAGTTTCAAAGCTCTAACTCAAACTCCCAGCACTGTGTGTGTGTGTGTGTGTGTGTGTGTGTGTGTGTGTGTGTAAAACTGGAAAACTATTTGTAAAATGTATATTAAAATGATCAAGAATATTAACAGTAGCACTGAAGAAAAACTGAATACCATCCTCTTGAAGACATAACATTCTGTAACAAAGAGTGCTGTTTGTAGTAAACATGTTAATAAATTGAGATTAGATAACCTTATAAGTAGAAGAAAACATAGTAAAATGGGGAATTTGATCACATGACCAACTGATTTATGATGACAGAATCATTCAGTATACAGGGAGGAAAGCCTGACCTTGCCAATACATGCTACATAACAATCAGACATCTATATGGTGACTCTGGACCTACAAACAGCTCCCTCTCAGGCAAAGATGAACCCTACTTCTCATCATGTACAATATCAGCAGCAAAAAAAGTAGTTGGAGAAGGATTGTAGACCTGCATGTGATATGCCAATCAATAAAGCATTTTAGAGAAAACAGCTCCATGAACTTTAAATAAAAATCTCCCTAAAATTATATAAGATTTGTAAAACAAATTAACAACCATGACAAGTGGCAGCACTAGGGGATGTATCTCAGATGATAGAGTATTGCCTGGTATTCATGAAGCCCTGGGGCACTGCATAAATCTGGTGTAATAGCACAAATCTATAATCTCAGCATTCCACATGTAGAGCCAGAGGCAGGAAGATCAGAAATTCATGGTAATCCTCAGCTACATAGCAAGTTTGATGCCAGTCTACCTCAAAAACCAATCAAACATTCAAAAGCAAACAACAACAAAATATAGTGATGGGTTCAGTTCTATTATAAATAACTTTGATAAACTCCAGTTTACCAAACAATGTATAATAGAACTGAAATGTTCATGATATAAAGAACAAGTGAAGGTGATGGAAAAAAGAATGCTTGAGAGAAGAAATGGTGTTTTTATCAGCGAGTGCATGGTAGCACTCACTGATAAGTGGATTTTAGCCTAGAAACTCAGAATACCCAAGATACAATTCACAAGCCACATGAAACTCAAGAAGAAGGAAGACCAAAGTGTGAATGCTTCTTATCCTTCTTAGAAGGGGGAACAAAATACCCATGGATGCAGTTACAGAGACAAAGTGTAGGGCAGAGACTGAAGGAAGGACAATCCAGAGACTGCCCCACCTGGGGATCCATCCCATATATAGTCACCAAACCCAGATACTATTGGATGCCAACAAGTGCTTACTGACAGAAGCTTGTAATATCTTGACCTGGCCTACAGGTCACGTTATTCGGGGGGAACGAGGAGGGTCACAACCTGTGAATAAAGAATAGGCGAGAGAGACGACAGGACTCAAGGAAGCATTGCTTGTCAAGAGCCATTTACTTAGTGTAGCCGACCATATTTAAAGCAAACATCTTGGAGGGGAGGGGGAGAGGAAGGAGGGAGATGGAAGTTTATAAGATCTTCTGGGGTTGAGCTCCAGTGTGACAGGTGGGGAGCGGGTGGATGACAGGTGGAGAGGGGGTGGATTTCCGTGAATGTTCTTTTCCCAGGGCCAAGCCAGATCCTTGTGATTGTCAGGCAGGATGTTAATCTCCGGGTTCTCAATTAGCTGGGGCAGGATATTTATCTCAGGGCTCTCATGATTCCCAACAATATCTGTCTCCTGAGAGGCTCTACCAGTACCTGACAAATATGGAGGTAGATGCTCACAGCCAACAATTGGACTGAGGACAAGGTTCACAATGGAGGAGCTAGAGAAAAGACCCAAGGAGCTGAAGGGATTTGCAGCCCCATAGGAGGAACAACAATATGAACTAACCAGTATCCCCAGAGCTCCCAGGAACTAAACCACCAACCAAAGAATACATATGGTGGGACTCATGGCTCTAGCTGCATATGTAGCAGAGGATGGTCATCAATGGGAGGAGAAGCCCTTGGTCTTGTGAAGGCTCTTTGAAGCCAGGGCCAGGAAGCAGGAGTGGGTGGGTTGGTGAGCAGGAGGAGGGGGAAAGGCATAGGGGGGGCTTTTGGAAGAGAAACCAGGAAAGGGGATAATTACATTTGAAATGTAAATAAAGAAAATATCTAATAAAAAAGAAAATATTCAATAAAAGATTAGAAAAAAGTAAAAAAGAAAAAGAAGAAATGGTGTTTTATAGGTGTCTGTTCACTTGTTGAAAAAAAATATTTATTTGCATTGTTAGGCATCAGAGATACATATTAAAACCACCACAAATGATTACTTTAACCTCTCCAAATAGTGGGAAGAAAGAAAAAGTCCTACCAATAGCAAGCAACCTGTGTGAGACAGATGTGAGAAGCAAATAGCTGGAGAGGAAGTTGCACAAATGGAGTCAATCCCCTGTAAATATTCTAGAACATTCCAGGGTAACAGTGAAGGACATTCCTATGGTGCTATTCACCACCCTTCTAGGCCAGTCTTACATGTGTGACTCTCAGCTTAATATCTCTCTACTGCAGGTGAGCCTTTTCCAGGACATCCAAGTACCACGCACCAAGACCTTAACATATACTGGATATTCCATTGTTCCAACACATATTGGGCAGAATATCATTGTACCCTCCCCTCTTCAGGACTCTCAAATTGACATCCAATAGAATCCAATAGTCTTATGCACTAGTGGCTCTTCCTGTGGAAGTTGGCCAGAAAGAGGGTGTCATACTCTGAGGAGAATGGGTACATTGATAGACTTGTTTGAGTTGGCAATGGCTCATAGACCATACTACTGCCAACCTGTAGACCTTATGCCCTCCACTGGCTTCCATATGAAGCTAGTTTCTGAGAACCTACTGGCTCACCCAGCAGAGCTTTAAACTAGTAGGCTTGGATAAACCCTGTGAACAGGTCTCAAGTGAAGAAGGTTGGCTACAGAGTGGTCTGTGGTCTATCTGGTGCTCAAACCATGGTAGAGCAACACTTGCTGGTGATGAAGTATTAATGAGGAGCAAGGCCTACTGGCTAGCTGTGTGTGTTCAAGGACACATTCCCAGAGGGAATGAATTTCACAGCCAGAAGTACTTCTCTTCTCCAAACACCAGACAAAAAGGTACTCATGACTATATGGCTGAGACCCTTTTCTATGCTGTAGGATGCCGTCCCGCAGCTCCTACTTGCGTGGGGTTCCACGAACCGAGGATTTGGAAACCT
>NW_022196906.1:20241282-20273082 GCF_008632895.1 Mastomys coucha
GGCTCCAAACCCCCAGCGAGTTGAGTCTCTGGTTTCGGTTTCAGTGGGCACAGCAGGGCTCCCACACTATGCAATAATTGTGTCATTCTTAAATGGCTCTGTAAATCTATAGCCACTTCAAACTGTGAAGGAGAATGCATTCCAAAACTCAAGAAGCATAACCAATTTTATCCCTTTGATTTACAGGAATTCAGAATGTCCTCATAAATGGTCCCAAGATTCAAGCAAGGGTGATTTAGTAGTAGGACTCCTCAAGTATTGATCAATGACACAAAGGAGTTAGGGACCTGCTAATGAGCCACATTCAGCTTCAACCTCGATGGAGACTGAACACTAGAGATGGCCACATTAGCCATTAAAATCTCCAAAGAAACATCTTATTAGAGTACAAGATCAGGTTGTGGAACTGATTGTGTGAGCAGTAGATCCAAGTGCAGAGTGGAGACAATGTAAGAACTTATTTTCCTGGCATTTTTGGAAACTTCAACTCATAATCTTTGTCTCTTTGTTGATCCTAGGCCTATACCAATGGTTACTCTCATGAGAGCTAGAAAACATGGCCAAAGCTACTCTTCTTATGGTGGGCAGGAATCATAGATGGAAGAAGGGACAGGGAGGACCTTCAGAGCCATACCCATACTGACCTTCTTCCAGCTAAACCAAATTTCTCAGAGTGTCTACAGTATTCCAAAATAGCACCACCCCAGTGAGGGACTGAGTATTTAATATGTGAGCCTAAGAAAACATATTTAAAATGCAAAGGAGCATCTTCAGGAGAAAATGAAGCTGCCAGTTTCTCAGAAAGAATATAAGTCGCCACGTCTAACCCAGACCTGTTACAGATAATAAAAACAACTTTGGACAAAGCTACTTTGGGGCTAGAAAAATTGCTCACCAGTTAAGAATATGGTAACATTTAATAAATGCTTGGAACCTGAACAAGGAATACATATTGCTCTTCCAGAGAACCCAAGTTTGGTTCCTAGCACTCATGATGTCAGGTGTCTCACAACTGTCTATAACTCCAAGTTTAGGGGATCCAACACTATGGCTCCCATGGGCACGTGTATATGTATGATATATTCAGAAAAACACATAAATAAAAGCACATAAATAAACATGTTAAAAATTAAATTTAAGACCTATTGTCATCAATTGCAAAAAGTTCAATAAGAATGTTCATTAACTCCTAGTGTCTAAAGCTGGTCTAGCCATAAATTCTTGGCCCAATAATGGTGTAAAGTCTGTGTTTTATCTTACATATCAGGACTTAAAGCTACTCAGAAAGTGGTTGTCTGCTCATCTAATAGCCATGCTACTCTTGCATCATTGGACAAGTATTGCCATTTTTGTATCTTTCAAGGCTCACCGTTAGGTATGATTGATTATACATTTTCCTCTTCTGGTAGTTTGCAAACTATCTTCCAGTGCTATTAAAGCTAGCCCATACACATGAAGCATCATTGTAGCACCAGCCTTAGTACTGGATTTTTCATGTTCTGATACAATTATGTGATGCCTTCACCAACAGAATCTTCCTATCAAGTTTTGAGAGTAACCAAGAGAAATGGCAATATCCAGTAATTTTTGGGAAGGTCTATAGGACCTTTAGTGGACAACAGTTGCATACGAAATAACTTACTCTTGATACCATGCTTTCTGTTAGCATGCCTCTGAAACATAATGGGTACTTTGTTGCCCTGCTAAAGGGTAACTTGATTTTAAATCAACACACACACACACACACACACACACACACACACACCTGTGTATATATAAAAGACTAATCCTTAATGCTCTAAAATGCATAAAATAGCATTTGAATCCACAATCTTTAAAATATTCTGCACTGAATACTTCCAGTATTACCAGAAGGTAAAATTTAACTGCTCAGGGGTTTCGTAATTTTAAAGGCTTTATAATCATTCCAGTTGAAATTATAAAAAGCAGTGCTGGCAAGTGATCTGCTTGACTCTACCTTTGTACATTTCTATACAGGTCTATGTAATCTGTACCAGAAATATCTTTGGCCTGGCACCAAGTAATTGTTTTTGTATTGAAGTTCTATTCTATGTCAGTGTATTCACAGTAGTATGATAAGGCAAGCTACTGATGCTACAGAAGATAAGCTGTACCTGAGAAATGAGATCAAAAGAAAATATTTTCCTGTTACTTGAGCACAGCTTAAGTCTAACCTAAACACTCATATATTAAAGCTTATAGCTACTAGCTCCTTTTCTCTACCATACTGAAATATTGAATGCACCTTTGTTATAACACACACACACACACACACAATATTCACAACTCCCTGTTCTGTTTTGTTGCCTTGGTAAATTGTGTATTAATGCATAGAAATCATACTGCCTAAGTCAATAACATTTTATAACAGTGATTGCAGTCTAAAAGACTAAGTCACTAGGCTCCCAGGGTAAGTGACTGGGTTTGCATCCTTCTCTCAGAAGGTGGGCAGTGAGATAGTTTTCAACTTTCAGGTAGACAGAAGAGAAATTGTAGTTTAGCTGTCTTGCCACAGAAGAGTTCCACTTGGTAGCAGTGTTCTTTCTCCAAAAGTCACGCATGCAGCCATAATACCTTTATGGAGATTTGTCACAGTGGGTTGACAAGTTTCTCCAGAAGGTTGCCCTTCTGACAGTGAAAACATTATCCAATCAATCATTCAGTTTACTATTAACCAAGCCTGAAGTAACCCTCTCTTCACTTGGTAGCAGTATGCTAAAAGTAGGAGCTGGGGTCACTAAAGATCAGTACATGATCTTTATCTATCCCAAGAAAATTTTCATCTAAAGAATATAACTGGTTAAGATAATCTACCAGGTGTTTAAATAACTTGAGTCAGACTACAATTTATCCAGTCATAAAAGGTTTACAGAAAACTCAGCTAAGAATACTAAAAACAATATATTCAGTGAGTTGCCTTCATCAGCTTCCAGACCTCAGCCTCTAAGTGGGTGTGAGTTCAACAGTGAAAAGCTGGTGTGTGTTGTTTATGTTGAAGGTCCTCTCATATTTCTTCTGCTAATGCACTATGACTGTTTCATAACACAGGATGCTGTTGACTGAAGTTCAAAGAATGAGAAACATTGGCCTTCCACAGATGCCAGGGCAGTTATGGACCATCACATATTCTCCCACAGATCAATGTCAATCTGTTGCCCATCAGCAAGCTCTTGCTATTCCTCCAAGCCCAGCTCCCACCTACTACTCCTTTGTAGGCTGCAATAGGGAAGCTATTATTTAGAATTTTCTGGCAACCCTAAAAAGAATTTTGTGGCAACAACACATCCATCCTGGCCCTTGTGCTCTGAGACATGTTTGATTTTATGTGGATAGCTGGTTGGTGCAGAGAAGGAAAGGCACGACTCCATCCATCTGGTGTCCTTATCATATCTGTGCTGGACTCTGAATTTCTGAACAATTACTACCTAGTATAAGAATCGTACAGAATGTCATACCATTGCAAAGGCCTCACATGGAAGCAAACTCCTATTTAAAAGCTTTCAGTCATTGTTCAATTTGAAGACAGCTGAGATTAAACCTCAATTCAATATTAAATTAGGACTTAGATTCAGGGTTATTAAATCTTATCAGATTTCTAAAATGCATTTCCAAATCTGTTATAGGTTAAAATAAACAACAACAACAAAAAGAAATTTGGAAAAAAGCCTGGATTTATGTCTTAAGAAAATGTACTCATCAATTGATTCAGCCAGGCACAAGGGATATGTAGCTAGAAAATTAGAATTCAAGGTAGACACATACCTCTGTGTATAAAAACAAGATGACCTTGAGTTTATGTCTAGAAGAAGGTTTGATGTCAAGCTTGTGAATTAAGAGGAAGAAAACATAAAAATGTGTTTGTGGAAATGACTGTCTGGGGGATATGTTGCTGTGAAATGTTCTATTTACACTTTCCTTCATGAGAGATTTGTAGAAATTCCCAAGTCTAGGCTTAGGCAAAAATGTAGGAATTGATGTGACCTGCTATTGGAGATGCTGAGCTGTTGTTTATTATAAGAAGCATCAAAGAGATGAAAAACCAAACACTAGTATAGTCACTTTCAAATAGTAACACTGTAATAACTTGCTGGGAATGACTAATACCAATTTTCTGAGCCTGGCACAAAATGGAGGACTCCGTTTTCTTAGTGGGGTTTCCTCTTCTTTGCCTGATCTGAAAAGTCCACTCTTCCACATATTCTTCATGAGGAATGTCACATAGTCATTGGCAAAATTACAGGTTCAACTTCTCTCCAGATAAGAACCTACTCAGCAAGCACCTGGGATTCCTGGACTCTCTCTCCATACAAATGAGACATTCCTAGTACCTAAAGCTTCAGCCAACGACTTACATTCATCCTGAGAACTTCTTCTTACTCTCCAAGGTTCATATAGTCCTTGTTCACCCCAATAATGTACAAAAGAGTAGTTTCACTGATTATCCAAGTGAGTTCTAATACTAAAATCCACAGAGAGGGCCTTCCTCAACCCTGGCATTTCCAGCGAGGACTGGATTCTGCCTACCGCACCCATTCCAGACTCTGCAACACTCTTAGCTACTGGTAGTTGATGGATACTGAAGAAACAGGAGTCACTTCTTACTTGAGAAATTGCCACTGGAAAGTTTTCTCGATGGCTTGACAACCATGCATATATGGACAACATATAATCACACTCAGTGAATAATAATAATAATAATAATAATAATAATAATACCACCCAGATCCTGCACATTCTTCACAAGTCTAGCTTGACTAGTCAAGAAGAAAAATCCTATAGTTTTCCCCCAGATACTTTGTCAATAATCAGACACAGAACTGATAGTATAAAACCACATGCTTGATCTCAATGAAAAAAAATACAAACTATATGAAATTCAAAACCATGTGCCATACCAATCCACCTGTACTGTAGAAGTACTTCCTCCTGGGTTTAGCAATATTCGACTTCCCTCAATCCAAGTAGCATATTTTATGATTTATCTAATTAGATTATTATCTTCATTAGAAAAACTATTCTGGTCTATCTCTGTATGTACTTAATATAATGTAGTTGTTACACAGAAAATACACAATAAATATGTGTTATTTAAATGATAAACTCTCATAGAACTGTAAAACATACTCATTAGTGAGAATTACCTAAATGGACACTATTCAAAAGATGGATCACAAATTTCATAAAATAATTCAAAGAATTCAAAAGAAGACACAAAGAAATAGAAAAATGAACTTAAAGAGAATAAAGTTAAAGAAAATAAGTACCTGAATGATGTCCAAGAAAGCACAAATATAAGCATGATGGAAAGTAACCAAGAGACTGAAAATGGAACTCAACATAAAGATAGAGGTATTGAAGGTGACAAGATTATATGGATATGGAATTGAAAACCCCAATAACTATGACTTTACCATAGGTGGTATCTATTGTTGATGGTAAGGTGTATTTCTTTTTTGTTGTTGTTGTTTTTGTTTTTGTTTTTTCGAGACAGGGTTTCTCTGTGTAGCCTTGGCTGTCCTGGAACTCACTCTGTAGACCAGGCTGACCTCGAACTCAGAAATCTGCCTGCCTCTGCCTCCCAAGTGCTGGGATTAAAGGCATGCGCCACCACCGCCCGGCTTCTTTTTTTTATTAAATATTTTCTTTATTCATATGTCATATGATATCTCCTTTCCCAGTTTCTCCTCCAAAAGAAAAAAAAAAGAAAATAAAGAACAAAAACAAAAACAAAAAATCCCTATTCTCTCCCCTCTCCCCCTGCTCGCACCAGTCCACCCTCTCTCTCTCTTCCTGGCCCTGGCATTCCCCTACACTGGGGCACAGAACCTTCACAGGGCCAAGGGCCTCTCCTCCCATTGATCACTGACTAAGCTATCCCCTGCTACATATGCTGCTGGAGCCATTAGTCCCATCATGTGTACTCTTTGGTTGGTGGTTTAGTCCCTGGGAGCTTTTGTTCCTTCTTAAAAGGGGGAACAAATATCCATGGAAGGAGTTGCAGAGACAAACTATGGAGCAGAGACTGAAGGAAGGACAGTCCAGAGACTGCTCCTCCTGGGAATCCTTCCCATATTCAATCATCAAATCCAGACACTATTGTGGATGCCGGCAAGTACTGGTTGACAGGAGCCTGGTATATCTGTCTCCTGAGAGGCTCTGAGAGTACCTGACTAATACAGAAGTTGAAGCTCACAACCATCCATTGGACTGAGTACAGGGTCCCCAATGAAGGAGCTAGAGATAGGACCCAAGGAGCTGAAGGGTTTGCAAGCGCTTAGAGCGAACAACAATATGAACTAATTACTACCCTCAGAGCTCCCCAGGTAAGGTATATTTCTTGCAGAAAAGTGCAGCAGACAGATTGGTGTGAATCCTGTTTTTTTTTTTTCTTTTTTTTCCTCCTCCTCCTCCTCCTCCTCCTCCTTCTCCTCCTCCTCCTCTTCCTCCTCTTCCTCCTTCTCCTCCTTCTCCTTCTCTTCCTCCTCTTCCTCCTCCTTCTCCTCTTCCTCCTCCGCCGCCGCCGCCTCCTCCTCTTCCTCCTCCTCCTCCTCCTGGTGCTGCTGCTGCTTCTGCTGCTGCTGCTCAAGGTCCACTGTGTCTGGATGTCCTGATATTCTCTTATGCAGACAAACCTGAATTCCCCTGCCTCTTACTCCTGAATGTTGGGACTGAAGGTGTCCACCACTACAACCACTAGAATTTGTTTTCTAGTCTAATCTTGTAGTCTCTCTTTTTAAAAAAAAAAATCTGGGGAAACAAGACAATTAATATTATAGTTACCAGTGATTAATATTTATTGATTCTTGTGACTTTTATTGTTGTGATATGAAATTATTTTCTCCCTCTTCTGCTCTGAAATTATTTATTCCAGTGGTAACCTCTTTAGAGCAAAGTTTTCCTTCCAGTGAATGCTACAGAGCTGGATTGATTAGTAGATAGATATTGCATCACTTTTGTTTTATTGTGAAAGGTTTTTCTTTCTCTATTTATTGTAATTGATAACTTTGTTGGGTATAATAGTATGAGCTGGCACCTGTCATCTCTCAGAATTGGTAGACTACCTATATAGGCCTTCAAGCTTTCATGTCCTTCATTGAGAAGCCAGGTGTTACTCTAATTGGTCTTATTACTGAGTCTTTTCCCCTGCAGATTTTAGTATTCTTTCTAGGTTCTGTATATTTTGTATTATATATATTTATATTATATATTATATATAATATATTATGTTAATATATTATATATAATATATTAATATAATTATATAATAATATAATATATTATGTATAATATACTATAATATATTGTAATACATAATATATTGTATTATAATATATTATAATATATTGTATAATATAGTATAATATATTGTATAATATAATACATATATTGTATTATAATATATTATAATATATTGTATAATATAGTATAATATATTGTTATATATTATGTATATTATATGTCATATATATTATATATATGTATATTCACAGTAAAGAAACATACAAGAAATGTGGGATATTATGAAAATATTCAACTTTTATTATGTATCAGTAGATAAGGGACAAAAATCCCAGATCAATTCCATAGACTAGATCTTCAACGAGATGATAGAAGAAAACTTCTCCAAACAAAGGAAAGCATACCCATTCAGTTATAAGAGGCACACAGAACACCAAATAAGTAAGATCAAAAAAGAAAATATCCACAGTATGTCATAGTTAAATTAAGAAATACACAGAAACATATATAGAGTAAGAATGTAGATTGAAAATTACAAGAGAAAAATAAATCACATTAGAAAAACAGTTAGTTGTCAATGGAAACTTTCAAATCTAGATGAACTTGAAGCAATGATTTTAGAAACATAAAAGATCATGATGGCTGGCCTAGACCAATGTATCCATCAAAACTATCTGCCATAGCTGAAGGATATAAACAGCTTAAAAATATTATTACCAACAGACCAAACCTAAAAAAAAAATACAGGAAGCAATATTTCAAGCAGAAGAGAAGAATGAGTATGATGAAAAGACTATAGAAAGACAAAAAGCCCAACTATAATTAATATGAAAGTACTATGAGAACACACAGACACACACACACAAACACACACACCATCCAGCATAATAACTACAATCAACACACAACTTTCAATACTAACTTTAACTATTAACCATTCCTCAATTCTGAAGATGTTTTTTTGAGTCTACAGGTTGCTGATTTGTCCTATTGACTATGTCCTTTGCCTTACAGAAACTTTTCAGTTTCATGAGCCTGAGCCATTGGAGTTTTCTTTAGGAAACCCCACATCCAACAGAAGGCTAATATCCAAAATATATAAAGAACTCAAGAAGTTAACCTCCAAAAAGCCACACAACTCAATCAAAAAAAAAAATCTCAATATCTGACAAAGTAAAACATCAAACTAAACCTCCTCATAAGAGACAAAGAAGAGCTCTTCATCCTAATCAAGCGAACAATTAACCAAGAAGTTATTACTGTCATAGAGCCATATGTACCAAACTATGGTGCACCCAACTTAATTTGAGAAAATGTACTGCCAGAATTAAAGACACAGACAAGTATCACCCATTAGTAGTAGGTGATGTCTCTTCCCCACTTTATCTGATAGACAAGTCATCAAGAACAAAATATAAGCAGAAAAATATCATATTAAAAAGATATCATACATTATGTAAGATTAAAAGATATCTACATAATAGTCGACTCAACATCAAGGAATATACGTTATATGTTCCATTAAACCCCACACTGAAGTTTTTCTAAACTAGACAAAATCCTGTGACATAAAAATATTCAGAAATACTGAAACACCTCCTTTTATCCTATCTGACCACAATGCAAAAAAAAAAACCAAACCAAAACAAAACAAAAAAAAAACCCTTAAAATTAACAGCAACCAAAACAAATTCATGGAAATTAACCAACTCATAATTGAATAATGGATTCCTCAAAGAAGAAATAAAAATGTCCTGAAACTAAATGACAAAGAGAACAAAATACAGTGAAACTTCGGGGGCATGTTGAAAGCAGTCTGATGAGGGAAATTCATAGCCCAAATTCTGACATTATGAAATGAGAAACATCATGAATAAATGACTCAGTGATGAAAGACAATATTTGGAAAAAATAAGAACAAATCAATCTCAAACCTACATTATGACAAGAGGTAATGAAAATCAGAGCAGAAATTAATTAAAGAGAAACAAAGAAAGCAATGCAAAGAATCAATGAATCAATCTAACAGCTCCTAAGTAGACATGACAAACAAGATTCAAAAACTCTTCACCTAAGCAAAAGAAAGTGAGAACCTGGATTAACAAAATTAAAATGAATAGAGAAACAGAACTATAGACATGAAAGGAATACAAAATATTATAAGGAATGAAATAATTTTAACAAAGAAAGTAAAGAACCTCTCTACAGTGGAAACTCTCAAGCTCTGAAGAGAGCAAGATAAATGAAAAGGTACCCCATTTGCATTAACAGTCAGATTAATATTGTGAAAATGTCAATTATATCAAAGAAACTTGGAAATACAATATAATCCCAATCAAAATACTCATCTAACTCTTAACAGAGATAGAAAAATCTACTTTGAAATTCATATGGAACAACTCTGGGTAACCAGAACAATCTTCACACACAGACACGCACGGGCACACACAGGCATGCAAACACACACACACACACACACACACACACACACAAGCATATTCTTCACACATATACATGTGTGTGTGTGTGTGTGTGTGTGTATGCTAGATGGATTATCATTCTAGACCTCAAGATATATTACAAAGCAATAGAATTAAAAACAATATAAGACCAGCACAAAAACAGGCATATAGACCAATGGAAAAATCATTAACATTCCAAACATGAGTACAGATGTCTAATATTGGGATAAAAATGCCAGATGTATACCCTGGAAAAAAAAAGAGAAATTCTTGAACAATTGATGCTGAAAAAACAGCATGTTCAGATGCAGATGAATAAAATTAGACTCATATGTATTACATTGGACAAAAATTTAATCTAAATGAATCAAAGACCTAATGTGAAGCACAGAGCAGTGAACCTGTTAGAAGAAACACAGACAGTGCCCTACAGGACATAGGTGAAGGAAAGGACTTTTCTATGTGATCGCATTTGCCTAAGAATTGAAGCTAACAATTGATACATAGGACTTCACAAATTGAAAAGGCTTCTTTACAAACTAAAGAAGCAATTACTCAGGTGAAGAGGAAGCCTACAGAAAGAAAGAGAATATTTAACAGCTATATATACATGACAGAGGAGTAATATCTAGAATATATAATAAGCTCAAAAACACAGTTAAATAAAAAGTAAAATAATAATCCATTTAAAAAGACTGCACATGGAGGGGTCTGATTGTTCAGGCAGCATGTGTATAGTAGAGGATTGCAAATTCAATCATCAATAGGAGGAAAGGACCTCGGCCCTGTGAAGGTTCTGTGCCCCAGTGTAGGGGAATGCCAGGGCCAGAAAGTAGGAGAGGGTGGGGTGGCAGGCATGGGGAAGTGGGAGGCAACAGGGGTTTGTTTTTGTTGTTTTTGTTTGTTTCTTTGTTTTTTGGAGGGGAAACTGGGAATGGAGAAATTTACATGTAAATAAAGAAAATATCTAAAAGGAAAAAAAAGAATGTGATTTAATTCTATCTACTTAAAATATGTTTTTAAATGTTAACAAATTCAGATAAATTAAAATCATGTAACTTTTCTCATCATAATGCAATAAAAATTAAAAAAAAAAAAGTGGGTTTGGGCCGGGCATGGTGGTGCATGCCTTTAATCCCAGCACTTGGGAGGTAGAGGCAGGCGGATTTCTGAGATCGAGGCCAACCTGGTCTACAGAGTGAGTTCCAGGACAGCCAGGGCTAAACAGAGAAACCCTGTCTTAAAACAAAACAAAACAAAAAATAAAAAGTGGGTTTGGGATCTGAACCTAGAGTTATTAAAAAAATAAATAAGAATGACTGGGAATGTTCATCATCCTTATTAATTTGGAAGATATTGATTAAAACAACTTTGAGATTTTATCTCATCACAATCAGAAAAGTAAAAATTATCAAGATAAACAACAAAACAAGATCAAAACAAGACAACAAATGCTGGAGAAGATATGAGGGGGGGAAGTGCCTTCTTCACTCTTGATGAGACTGAAAACTGGTCCAGCAACTCTGGAAATCAGTGTGGAGAACAATCAAAATCTATAAAATCTACTACGTTACCTACCTATGCCACTCTTTAGCATATGTCCAAATGTTTCCACATTGCCCTGCACAGACACTTGGATACTCAGCAATGTTCATTGCCCGTCTAGACACAATACCTAGGAAATGGAAACAGCCCATATTTTCCTCAACTCACAAATGGAAGTGATATATACACGTACATACTGTGGAATAAATACTATTCAAATGTAAAGAAAAATGAAATCATGAAACTTGAAGGTAAATAGATGGAATGAGTAAAGATCAGAGTTAATGAGGTTACCCACACCCAGAAAGAAAAATACCACATTCTCTTTTGTATAAGGCTCCTAGCCCCAAATCTTCAGATGGCAAGCAAACAAACAAAGCAGAAATGTAAAAGGGGACTATAGAGTTTTGGGCAATAGACAGGGGATAGCACAATATAAGTGATTTAAAGTGGGAAAAAGGGAGATGGGTTTAATTGTGGAATAAAGAATGAGATAAATAAGAACAAAAACAAAATAACAGTAAGACTGTCTATAAAAGTTATAATAAATAACACTGCTATCTGTCTATAATTACATATGTATAATTATATACATATGAAATTTCACACATATATGATATAGAATTTTATAAATATATATGAAAATTTCCCATCTGGACTAACAGTGATCCTACTCCAACATAGACTATCTAGTATAAACTCCAACACCACATATGAATAAGAAGCTCCCTTTTGAATTGTTGGTTGAAATTTTCAAGAGATTCCCAAATTGCTGTTGTCTGTGGCTTTATCCTAGAGGTATAAGTCCCTATTTTTGAAGATACTCCGCATAATGTACACTCAAGGCAAGGCATTGGAAATGTCAAGTTCAAATGATATTTCATTTGTCTTCATGTTTTAGGGACAGATCTTCCTCCTTTGAATTTGAAAAAAAAATATTTTAAATGACATGTAAAAAAAATACAATTTGTATGCATCGACACAACACTATGTGAATTTTTAATACATGTGTACATTTCTTGGATTTTTATTCTGGCTGCCATGGGTCAAGCTATTATCTCTATCCAAGCATAACAATACCAGAATATTGACAGGGAATGCCTTGATTGTCTTTCCTGCTATAAGGTATTTTTATTGCTTATTTATTCTACCACATCTGAAGAAAGCTCCTAGGTGTCAGGTATTGATTTTCTGATATTTACTATCAGAACTTCAACAGAACTGTACTCTTAATATGTGTTTTCAGTGAATTATCAAATTCCAGTTATGTAGTCCGTGGTGATGACATGGTACTAATTTAAGGGCCTTACAGAGACCTAAACTTATGATTTTCCTGTCTTGAATACTGATGTAACTCATCAGGTTTCACTTGGTATTCATTTTCTATATGCAGCCATTTGTCTCTAAGATGAGGAATTCCTTATCTAGTCCTGAGAAAAATGCCTTGACCTAGCACAGTGTCTGGCCTTCTGTTAGTCAGGGTTCTCTGACCAATGCTACCATGTGATCTTTTGCTATCACTCTGGTCTAATCACTGCTCTACCCAGTCCTCATTCCATGAGGCTAAGCACCTCTCCTAGGTGCTATTTATATATCATGACAAGAGTACTCTTGAGCCAGAGACTAGCTGCTCCTGGCTCCTCCTGACTTTACAGCACTGAGTTCTAGGCTGGTATCTAAGGCCCTACTGTATATTGATGCTATACACTGATGCCAATCACATAGGCTTTGGGATGTCACATTGTGCCAGGTGACATGTTTTCTGCTAATTCTTGAGCTCCAGTTGGGTGGACTTCTAGCTATTCCATTGCCATACTTATTTGGAAAACGTTCACATTCAGCCAGTTCAGGTCAGTGTGAGCAGCTGCCTTGCTGTGTTTTCAATCAATCATGAGAGCCCTGTTAAAATATCTTACTATCCTCCTACTTTAATGGTTAACTGTAATAAAACTTAAGATACTTCATCTCATGAAGTAGCCTGCCTATTTAAACCCACCTCACTAGGCATTTGTCAGTCACCCAGAAGTTCAATCACATATGACATGAGGGCCCAGTCAATCCTTTGTCCTACACTGTCCCTTAAGACATCCCAACCTTTTCAAAAGTTTAGTAACTGAGAGGGAGAGACTACCTGGGCACATGGGGGTAGTCCAACTATCTAACCTGAGTGTAAGATCTTGTGTTGTCTTCTTGTTGAACACTATTAATCTTAGAGGTGTAAAGTTCATCGATCATCCTCACAAGAAAAGCATCAATGAGGAATGAATAATGGGCCAGAAGCAAGCATGAGTGACAGAAGACAGCATCAGAATCAATGTTTGACTAAACTAATGACAATCTGATAATAGCTCCTTAAAATTAGCATCTTCTTCACAGATACTGCAAAATGTGCAATAAGAGAGGAAGTCTTGGCTGAATTAATCACTACCTGGGAAACAATTTCACAGTAGAATAAACAAGTAGAGATAAAACATGATAAATATATTATACCATCCAGGTCTTTGAAAAGCAGAGGAAGGAAAGGAGAATGAAAGGAAGGCAGGAAACAAAGAGGCAGGAGGAGGTGGGAGGGAGGGAGGAAGACAAGCAGGGAGGCAGGGATGAAGGAAGGCAGGAAGGAAGGAAGGGAAGGAGGGAGGGAGGAAAGAAAGAAGGAAGGAAGGAAGGAGAAAGAAAGGGTAGGGAAATAGGAAGGGGTGGGAGAGTTGGAGAAAGGCAGGTAGGGTGGGACGGAGGGAAGGAAGAAATGAGGGAGAGAGGTAGACAGGGAGGCAGGGAGGAAGGAAGGAAGGAAGGAAGGAAGAAAGAAAGAAAGAAAGAAAGAAAAGGTGGGGAAATAGGAAGGGGATGGGAGAGATAGAGAAAGGCAGATAGGGTGGGATGGAGGGAAGGAAGAAGGGAGGGAGAGAGGTAGACAGGGAGGCAGGGAGGAAGGAAGGCAGGTGGGTACCAGTGACTAGCTAGCCTTGCTTAATCAAACAGAAAAAAAGGGGTCTTACAGAGGAAAGTTTGTCCTTTCAAAGGGTATTCTAAGATGACGAATACTTAACATAAAGCCCTTTATGAGCTGCTTAGTGCCACAGAGAAGTACAAGGCAGCCTGGTTTCACTTCCTAAGCAGAGGACAGGGAATAATTGGTGGAGAATATCAGAGGAATGGCAGATATACTGGGAACTATGGGAGAGTGATTGGAAAATATAGTAGAAAACACAGAACACACACTTTCAATGAAAGTGACCCATTCTCTCTAGGAGTTTGTTAAGTTCTTGTTTTAAAATTTCAGGCATCATCTTGAGAAGACTGCGGGAGGAAAATCAATAGGCAGGAAGATGCCCTTGTTTCTTAAAAATGAAGTGACTATCCTTCATTTTTCTATTCTGGAAGGTAGAATTCTCTGCATTAAAGCTATATTACTCACAAAACAGAAACAAAACTCTTCTGTCATAATATGATTGGGTTTTTATCACTTTAGGCCCATAGTGGGGAAATAAAAGCCTGTTAGCCATTGCAAATCGTGTTGGCTTCACGGAACAGTGGATATTCTGGTTGTGACATTTAACTGGGAACAGTGGGGGCCAGTCAGATGGTACCCTTGGCACGAAAGACTTTGTAATAAACAAGGATGGCTGCATTATATAAATGCCCTACAGAGCTGTGTCCTCTTAATGTGCCCAGAGTTCCTTGACATGGTTTAGAGTTCTCGGATACTTTATTATTTAACACACTCATCTGCTTGTTTTCAGGGGCATGCTGGAGAATGCTCTAAGAATCAGCGATGTGTGCAAGCAATCAAAGTTCTCTCCAAGCACACACTGCCAAGATATCATGGATGTCTCAGGGATTATGCTGACAACTGAATTAATACAAGAATACTTATAAGAAAAATGATATTTACTAATCCAAGAAAAATCAGTAATGTTGAGAAATGATATTAAAGAGAGATTTATGTGGCTAGAGTCAGAGTCCTTTGGTTTAATTGTATATGTTCTAATATATACCTTTTAACATATGTCATGGTATACATTGTACATTATGTTATAACATATTACACATGACATATTTTATATATAGTATTATATATTATATACATATACACATGTGCAACCAAAATAAATCCCTAGGAAAATGCTGGGCTTCAAATTCTCTATTTTTTTGTTGGATCATTCATGGGAAAAAGGGTGCATCCCAGTCATGTAGCAAGTTATATTTTAATACATGTATAATGAGAGGAGAGGAAGTTTAATTAAAAGTTTGGAGACTGAAGAACTAGGAAGTTTATATTTGGATGTGAAAAGCATAAATCAAATTCTTCTCAGCTTTTAGTTACAATATCAATTAAGGTAAATCTTCTAAGAGGAATACTCTAATATCCCTACAATAATTCTTGGCAGAGAGAAATACAGTGAGAATATCTAAATTTTGAAATATACTCTCAACTAATGTGATGTAATTTACAGTGATGAATATTACATTTCAAATAACACAGTAGGCATTCTTTTCTGTTTCACATAATGTACTTTCACCGTAGAAGACATTGCATACCGTTAAAAATATTAAGTGACTTGGGCATTTCTTCTTTTTTCTCCTTTCTTATTAATCATTTTATTTGTTTACATTTCAAAGGATATCCTCCTTCCCACTCACCCTTCCACAACCCTTCCATTCCATCCCCCCTTTTCCAGTCCCCTTTTCCTCTAGGACGGTGTTCCTCCACTCACTCACCCACTCCCATATCACTACTTTAGCATCCCCCTATGCTGGGGCATCTAGCCTCCACAGGACCAAGGGTCTCCCCTCCCATTGATGTCACATAAGGCCATCCTCTGCTACATATGTATCTGGAGCCATAGATACTTTCATGTATACTATTTGGTTGGTGACTTAGTCTCTGGGAGCTCTGGGTGGTCCAGTTAGATGATATTCTTCTTCCTACAAGGTTGCAATCCCCTTTAGCTCCTTCAGTTCTTCCCCTAGCTCTTCCATTGGTGTCCCTGGGCTCAGTCTGATGGTTGGGTAAGAATATCTTAATCTGTATTGGTCAGGTGCTGGTAAAACCTCTCAGAGAACATCCATTTGTAGAGATTACCTCCAGTAGATAGACATGGCCCACAGTTGAGGGATGAGGCCACCCACACATCTCAAAATTGTTAACCCAGAAATGTTCCTGTCTAAAGGAAAGATGGACAAAAAATGGAACAGAAACTGAAAGAAAGGCCATTCAGAGACTGCCCCATCTAGGGATCCATCCCATCTGTAGATACCAAACCCCTCCACTATTGCTGATGCCAAGAAGCACTTGCTGACAGGAGCCTGATAGGGCTTGGAGGTTTCAAAATCTTAGTATTACTCTCTGAATGCTGCCCATAGAAAAGATATAAGATCTTAGCATGTATTTCAGAGCCATGTCTGCCTAGCTGCCTGCTACCATAGACCCCACCATAATTGTCATGGATTTACCCTCTGCAACTATAAACATTCCCCCAATTAAATCCTTTTTTATATAAAAAGTATCAATCAATTGAAAAGACCAAAATAATATGTAAAATATACCTTTATTGACATGAGATGTCTAAGTTGTAAAAGAACTTCTCAGACAAGTCTAGAAATTTGAATTTGATTCTTGGAACTCATGTAAAGGTGTGAGATTGCTGCCACAAAGTTTTCTTCTAACATCTACACAAATACCAAGGAATACTGAATGCTTGTTCGTGAATACACGCATATCCCCCCCCCACTCTCTCTCTCTCTCTCTCTCTCTCTCTCTCTCTCTCTCTTACACACAGACATACACACACTTTTAAATAAAGGTGTGCTTGAGGCACAGCAGTATTTTATTGGAATCAATAAAAGAAATTTATCTTAAACGTTTCATATTGTTTAGAAACTAAATAATTTTATTAAAAACAATTATTCATGTCAAAATAGAAATCAAAACAAGTGAATACTTTACAGAGTTAGAAAATAAAAGCATATTAATTTCAAGGTGATTTTAATACCAACAGTTATACTAGTTACTTCTCTCATTTCTGTGACCAAATTTTTGGCAATAAAAACCAACCTCAAGGAGATTTACTTTGGTCTATAATTTGAAGTGATACAGTCTATTATGGCAGGGATAGGTGAAGGAGTGATGGCTAGGGCAGTGGTCATATTGTATCTGCAGTCGACAATCAGAATAAATACAGAGTAGGATCAGGGTCAAGATGTATCTACAGTGACCTACATCCTATTGTGAACCTTCAGCTCCTATCCCTCCTTCTCCCTAGCTTATACTATCACAATCTTCTCAAACAAGACCACTAAGTAGAGACCAAATTTTCAAATGCATGAAAGTATGGGAACACTTTACACTCCAACCATAGCAATAAGGAATGGTAAAGATGAGAGATGATAAGAATAGGGCAGGAAGCATTAAAAGAAACAGAAACTAAAAAGCTGGCTTTTGAGAACATAAAAAATTTCATTTTTAAATGTCACTAAAATTTTTCTCAGATTATTCAGAAAAAGCAATAAATTGTCAACATGAGATCGAATAGATGGCATCATGACAAAGTACAGGCAGCAAAAGGAGGATGATAGACTGTTAAAAAACAGTATGCCAATAAATTGGAAAATTTAGATAAGGTAGACAAATCCCTTTATTATTCCTCAAATAAATACTACTAGAGACAATGCAAGAGTAATTATCTGACTTGATTTATGCCTATATCTACCTGAGAAATGGAATTTGCAAAGATTCTCCCCATAATGAAAATTATAGGCTCAGTTAGTTTGACTACAGAATTCAACAAAATACATCAAGGAGAAGTTATACAAAAATTCCATAAACTTTTAACAAAGTGACAAGGATAGATTGTTTTACAATAGACTTGTTGAAGGCAGAATTACTTTCACACTAAAACTGCACTAAGATATCAGAAGAAATAAAACTAGAAAACCTACCCCCCACAAACATAGATTCAAACATTTTAAATGAAAATACTAAACAATAATGTATTATGAGCTAATGGAGTTCATTCCAGAACTGATGAAAAAAATCTTGGCTTATCATTACAGAGTTTATGAGTAATGCACATCTATGTGATTCACCAGCCTCTAGACCATATTTTATTTGTGCTAAGAGAAGAGATGGTTCAAGTTGGGTCTCTTCACTTAGACCAGCAATGTAAGGGTAAGGTCTTGAAGACATCCTAACTTCTGAGAGGCAAGAGAAGTGAAGAGGTAGAGTTCAAGTATTTGCTTGAATGAATCACAGAATTCAATGGAATATGCTCAAATAATGAAATTCAGATGCCAGTCATCTACTCTGAAGTTCCCTAGTTACACACCAGGACAATAACCCCACTGACTCCAAACACACAGAACTTAGCTGGATGCTTCCCCATATGCATGTATGGTTTGGACTGGTTTAAATTAATATTCTTCCTAAGAAACTTATGATCATGATACCTTCCTAAAGTTTGCATGCTGTTGTACTTAGAGATTGGGCTTGAGAATGACTGGGAAATCCTCTGGACATGCAGTCATTAGATGGAGTGTAGGTGGCCTGATGAGTCCTACAATGTGGTTGGTTTATCAGTAAGAGCAATCTCAATGTGGTTGGTTTATTAATAAGGGCAATCTTGTGGAAGATGTAGTCCACAAGTGGCTCCCATATAATACATTTAATGTCAATGAAAGCAACTAGAGAATCAAGGTTATCATCTTAGCTGAGCCTGGGAAGCATTTAACCAAATATAACATTTGATTCTAATAAAAATAGTTCTCAATCTAACAAAAAAGCATGTATGAGAAATCTCATGTTCAATTGTGAAATATTGAATATTTGTTACTACAATTAATAATAGCATTGGTTCTTTTCTCTCCCCATCTTCCCTTATCTACCCCGACTTTCCCTTCACCACTACAATTTTAACTCTTCCTGGTCCATTTTTCCTTTTGTCTCTGTATACTACAGCATTCAATAGTGTCTTATGAACAAAGCAGGGCTGCTGCACTTATGAGCATTTAGTAGTTAGGACAACATGCAAAAATGCTATGGAAGTCTAGGCTCAACCAAACTCAACCAACTCTCAGCTCAGAGAGGGGAGTTGGAAATGAAGCCCTGCCCCTAGCCAAGAAGCAGTTGTTAGCTGCTGTGGGAGGGAGAGTCAGTTTTCTCTAAGAGTGTATGCAGCCTCTTGTAAGTCAGGCACATTCCTGTGGAAGGCCACATGTCCAAGAATATTTGGGCAGCAGAAATTAGTCTTATGGATTCTTAGAAATAAAAGACACAAAGTTGTGTGGGTAGAGATGGAAGCATGGATCTAGGGAGAGTAGGGGAAGGGCAAGTAAATATGACCAAATAGATTACATAAAATTCTCAAAGAACTGACTTATAAAAAGCAGAGATAATTAAGTAAACGATGACCAGATGAAATAAAGGAAAATCTTCCTTTTTTCATAGACACCATGCTTATTGAAACTAGAAACCAGAAAACTACAGAGCCCATATACATTGAACATGCTAAACAAGTTTACTGTGTAAGAATAAATCCAATATGTAAAAATTGATTGTACCTTTTTCAAATGTTTTCCTTTTTAACTCTCCTTCAAAAGAGAAAATTATTGATTCTAATATTGAATAGTACTGTAAATTAAGAAAGTTCTGAAAAGTTAAAATGAAAAATAAACAATAAAGAAGAGCATCTGTGAGGATTTGTCAACGAGACACAGGAGACAATTAAAATGTATGCAATGGTCAAAACTAGTAGAAAATTGTGCAAAAATTAAATGAGTACATTCTGAGATAAACAACATATAAATAAATAATTGAGAATATGTGACAAAGGTATTATGCAGAAGAATTCCATGTATGTTACATAAATGTCTCATTGTTAAACTGGGGTAGCAAACCCATTACAGAAGTGTGGGCAGAGCATAGTAATTTCATTCCAGAAAGTTCAATGTGTTGAAATCTGAAAAACACTTTGCCTGCTGTGATATCAAGACTAACAACCACAGTGATAACTCACGTTGATCATTGCTATCCTTGATATGATGTGACAAGAATAGCATTTTATTTTTGTGGTCATCCATCCATCCTGAAATCTAAAACCCCAGTCTAACTATGAAGAGAAGAGGAAATCTCAACCAAGGAATACTTTACAATATACATGACTAGCTTTCCTCCTGACAATGAAGGTCCTCCAAAACAAGGGAAGACGGGGCAACTATTGGCAGGGGGATAAGAAACAGGAAATCTAAATACCAAAAGGTATAATGCAATCATTGAACTCTGACAGAATATACTGAAGACTTTAGTGAACAATAATGTGTCAATACAGGTCTTTTACCTGTGAGAAATCTACTTTGAAAGGCATTAGTAATAAAGAAAATGGCTGTCATTTTATGAAGTTTTTCTTTTATCATTTTATTAACAATCATAAAACTGTAAAAAGTCTATGTTAAAGCATGTATTCCCAACCAATATTTTGTTTTATAAAACTATCAAAAATATTTAGAATTTAAAATGTTTAAAATATTACTTAACAATATTTCTAAAAATTTATGATACATTGTTATACCAGGTGAAAGATGTACAATATTACATAATGAAACTATTTTCTAGTATTTCTTTTATTTTTGAGGGTGTAATATAATTTTACCATTTCCCCCTTTCCTTTCTTCCCTGCAAACCCTCCCATATCCTGGTTCTCCTTCAATTTCATGACCCCTTTTTCATCAATTGTTGCTATATCATATATGTGTACAAATATACTCCCAAGGACATGAATACACCCTGCTAAGTCTGTATAAAATTACTTGCATGTATGAAACTATTAAGGAATTGTTGAAGAAAATTAAAGGGGAAAAAATTAAAAGAGGAAATCCATGGCTCATAAGACTCAATGTTCTTACAATATGCCTCAAGCCAATCTAGAGATTTGATGCTATCCTAAGTCCTAGAAATACTGTTTTAGGAATAATTGAATTACTTTTATTAAACTTGCAATTGTTTTAGTGCTTTCTAATTGACAAATCAAATGCAAATTTGTAATGTACAATAAACTCTTTTGATATATGGATCCATTTTGGAATGGCCAAATCAAATTACATAATATCTTATGAATCATACAGTAAATTTTGAATTTATAAGGAAGCACTAAAACAAAAGCTGAAGACCTGGTTGGAAATGGAATGTAAAGTTGGAGTGCAACAGTGTAGTTTTGTCATAATATAGGCAAAGTGTTGCATGGGAAGAGGATAGAATCCAGAAGTGAACATGTATCCTCACTAGAGTGCAAAGGAAAGTGAATAGAGGAAAAATGGATTTTCAACAAATGGCACACCAAGCTATCTGTATTATTTCAATGCCCTTCTGACCTTGTTTATAAAATAGCTCATGGTAAATTTTAGGAGCAAACACAAAGCTGAAAGTGCGTAATCCTTAGGTAAGCACAGAAGAGAAAAATCTTTACAACTGGGTTAGCTTGACGGCTGTCCCTTAGGCTGCAGACAACCTAATTCTCTGTTGTGGACTATTCTTACGGCCAGAAGTGACCGAGCCTTCTCCTGTGCTCCATACAAACATCTTTCCACTATCTAGGGAGTAGTGTGTGTCTCTATGTTTTTACTTTGCAGTCTCTAGGGGCCCTAAGCCAAGGCATATATACCATTAGCAGGGACACAGGTAAGTCTTGCAGTGGAAAAACAATTTCTAGTTTATCCTCCACAAAGCCCGATATTAGCTGATCTTGTGCCTGCCACTGTTCAGCTGTGTTCAGAATACAGCTTCACTCATCAATCAGGGCTCCTATAAATGCTGTGGGAAGTTACCAAGGACCTAAGTGCTCACTAAGCTCATGCACATGCCTCAAAGTGCATGTACACACACACATACACACACACAAACATGTGTGTGTGTGTATGTGTGTGTGTGTATGTGTGTGTGTGCATGTATGGAGTGGTACACAATACACATTACTTCTTTGGAACTGTTTTTCTCCTGCTTATATTGGTTCTTAGATCTAAGTTCCCTGTTCATCCATAGGCCTACAGGTCGTGACCATCTCTAAGTTAAAAAAAAAAAAACCAAAAATCTCAGTTCTCTTTCCCTGAAATATGATTGTCTTCTTTATAGCCATGCAACTTTAATAATTGCTCATCTCAGAATATCTGCATTTTAGCTGCCACAATTTAACCACATGGTGTCAAAATTGGAGAGGACATTATTATTATGGCTCCGAGCAAATATTTTGTGCCAGTTGGATGAAAGGTGAGACACTGAAAGTTTACAAAAGGTACTACAGGCGAGGGAGGCAAAGACAGGAAGACTGCCGGGTCTCTAGGTACCTGCCTATGACTTGCATCCTACAGACTGAGCATCTCAGAGAGGATGTGCAGGACATCGACAATGTATGGCTAATTTACTGCTATTGGTAAAATCATAGGTAAGAAAATGAGGCCTGCACTGAGCTTTCATCAGAGTAGCAGTGGCAAGTGCTTAGGCAGAAGACAGGGGAAGAACCTATTGTGCCGCTTGAACAAATGATGATAGTGAAGCTACACTGAATAATTTTCTTTATACAACTGTAACCTCCTGGGCCCCCAGAGTGCAGCCACTTGGACACATGTAGATTTCTGTAACAAGTCACTTACTTGTTTGAAGTAAACTGCAGTTATATTAGAAATATAATTGTTTTCAAAAGAATATTAACCATTAGCTAAGAAGTTAATGACACCTAAGGTCTTTGCAAACAGTGGTACCATGAAATGCAGGAGTGCTTCAATAAACCCTACCTGGAGTTCCCTTCTTAGTGGAATATGTGGACAGATGACCAAGAACACAATGCCCATAAGGTCTAGAACAGACATTTGAAAAGTTTCAGAGTCTATATTGTCTATATTCTAAGAATGAATGTACATTTCCACATTCCCAGACTTCTTATTTTTCTTTTCTTTATCCCACTTTACCATCCAGGTAGCACACAACTGTGCCCCACTGTCTGTCCAGTTCATGGTCTGAGGTAACTTCTGAGTATCCTCTGACCCTTGTCTCCCACACACATGGCACTCTACACTAGTCTTCCTTTTGCATGGTCAGCACCTAAGCATAACATCAGCCTCACTCTGTGAGAGACTCTCATGTACTTGATCCCATGTCCACACCATCCCAGCACTGGGCCTTCTTAGGAATTGGCAAACAGGAACCCAAGAAGAAAGAGTGTTTTAATAAGGTGAAGGCAAAGCATAGTTCTGAGAGACTAGTGGGGACAGATGCGGTTTGTCCTGATTCAAATCTATCTCCAACCTCAGGGCATTGGCCTCAGCCTCCTCAAGATCAGAAAACCTGGTACAACAGAGATAAAGATGATTTGGTCAGCTCTCAGTTTCCTTTCATTCATTTCCCAAGGAGATAGCCTAATCATGAAGTTTACTAATCTGATTGTTCCTCAAGATCACCAAACATTACCACACCAAATCAACATAACTCACTGAATTTCACTGATTAATTAATTTACTTTGGAACACATATTTATTTCCTGCATCCTCCCTTGGGACAGATTTTGTGACGGCATCATACAAGCTCTATTGTGTAACATTTGTTACTAGGCAACATTTTGATATACTCTGCCAGCAGCCTGGCTGTTATCTTGTCTGATTTGCAAATGTATTACAAGATCCCATCAAAGCTGGTTTATGTACAGAATTTAGCCAGACATGGAGAGCCCTAAGGGATCCTGGGGGGTCCTCAGGGAGAGTTCCTATCTAGACTCTTCCTAAGAGCCTCAATAAACTACAGTTTCCATTAATACATCCTAATTGTGTAATTAATTGTACTTGGAAATGGCCTCCACATGTTGTCAGATGCTCATGTCATAAGTAGAGGATTTGTATTCATAGTCTGGACCTCAGAGAAAGTTGTCCCCAATTCAGTACTAAAACTGACTGCTTTGTCTTCATTCCACACCAATCAGAAGTTTTTTTTTTTATGCTGATGTTTCTCAATAAAACTAGTGTAAGCACTAAGAATGTGGAAGAACTAAGCTCCTGAAAGCACATGTATTCATCACAGTGCAGAACTTGGAACATACTAAGTCATTTATATCTATGGAAGCTAAGCAATTTACTCAAGGTCACAAATGCCAAGGTATAAATTCACATTTTTCTTAGTCCAGCTAACATCCATGCATTTTTGTTCATACCCATGCTGTTCATCATTTTTCATTCTCAAAAGGAGGTAATTTGTACAAGGGCAATACCTTTGTCAGCAAAGTCTTTGCTATGCAAACATGAGTTCAAAACTGAGTAGCCATGGAAAAGGCATCTGGCCATTATGGTCTGTGCTTGTAAATCTAGTGCAGAGAAAGGTGAGTCCTTGGGCCTGGTTGGTAAGCCAGCAAGGCTGAACTGGCTAGTGTGAGTCCAAATGAGAGACCTGTCTCAAAGACAATATGGAAGGCACTGGGAAAACAGAATTTAAGCTTGAGCACTGGTAGCCACACTAGTCTGCACTTACACACATATGTACAAATAAACAAAAACATACATACAATCTTAAATCTAAATCCTCTTTAATTTAAAAAGACTCCCAAAGAGCCATTAATTAACTTCTGTTTGTTTCTCTGTTCTTTTCTTTGCCTTATTCTCATTTCAGGTGGACACGTGGACCATTTCATGTTTCTGTTTCCTGGCATAAAGGTTGTTTAAGACATGATAGAAAATGCTGGAATTAAATAACTTAGAGTTTAATTTGTCATAGGATTTTTTCTGTAAATGAAATGACACCATATATTTGCATAGACTGACCAACAAATAGGTCAGTCTATAGGTGCTATAGGTCAAGGGATGGGAGAATCATAAGGGAGCAACCCTTAAAAGTTGAAAGATGCAGAATTACATCAAACAGAATGTTCCACACATATTTGACATTTGTTCCCTTAAAAATGTTAACAAGGTTACATTAGAATTTAAACACAGTTGTCCATGATTGTTAGGGTTAGGATGTACTCCTAGTGTTAGGTATGAATTCATGAGCACCACAGTAGTTCGATTAAGGCCACTAAAGCAATATTACCCTAAGGGAACTTTCTAATCACATGAAGCGTATCATTTAGGGTCTGTCTTAAGTCTACCTGATAATGGACACATACAATGATGTTGACTAAATGTTGATTCAAATGGTGGTAGGACCAGAAGTACAGCGATGGATAGATAAAACACAGTTGGCATACATTAAGGTATATAGCATAGATACCAAAGTAATGTACACATGCAGTGACATACATAATATGAAGTAAAGGGAGTGGTGGCAAAACAGAATCCATAGCAAACTGATGTGTACGTATGCAAACAATTGACATAGTCAAACCCATAGAGTTTGGACACAATCTCTATGAGAAGGGAATAGGAGGACTGTGAAGAAACAGAAACAAAAATAAATAAATAAAGTACAGAATACCAAGAGGAGGTAATTTATCAAGGAAATGTGAGTGCTACACTCGGGTGGGGAAGGGTAGACTCCTATTCCCATGATAGTTCTACTCTACTGATCTGTTCGACATCCCAGACAAATATAATTTACAAAACATTTATCTTGCACTTTAGAAACCAGACTGCTGCTGGTGAGATGGCTCAGTGGGTAAGAGCACTGACTGCTCTTCCAAAGGTTCTGAGTTCAAATCCCAGAAACCACATGGTGGCTCACAACCACCCATAATGAGATCTGATGCCTTCTTCTGGTACAGTGTACTTATGTATAATAATAGAAACCAGACTGCTATGTTCGGGTGAGCACAGATAATGCGTCACTAAGTTCTTGCCATGCTGAGCCCTACCTGAGTTTTCTCAGCTATGACTAGCATAGTTAATCAGGAAGGTGAGAACATAGGTTAGAGCTGATGGACTCGGTAAAAAGCCAGACCTTTCCTTCTACACTGGCATTTCATACTCCACAACCTAGTGTGACCACTCAGGGTTCAACTGGGTATATCAACCACATACCCAGGACTTCACACAAAACATATTTGTGTTTTTTATTTGTTTGTATGGGTTTTTTGTACATACTTTTGGTTTTGTTTTGATTTGATGGTTTTTGCCTTACTTTTTGTTGTTGTTGTTTTTATTGTTGTCATTGTTTTCCTTTAAGAAAGGACATGAAGTTGAATGGGAAGGGAGTTGAGGGTCTGGAGGGGTTTGAGGGAGGGAAAGGAATGTGATAAAAATACTTTGCATGAAAAAAATCTATAAAATAATAAAAAAAGATGAATGAAGCTAGAAGGTAGTCAAGCTAGGGGAAAATATTTTAAATGAAAATAAGGAGTAATACATTCACAATTTCCCTGTGCCACTATAGAAAGAACCCTAAAAAAGCATGAAGAGAAGATATAAGGGAAGGAAGGAAACATAATTGGCAAATAACCCTTAGGCCATCTTTGAAATCTGTAATTCTCATATCACATTAACAATATAGTATTTGGCATCATAGCAGCTTCAATGTCAGCTTGACTCCAGAGTCTACTGCCATGGCTCATGGAACTTGAGTCTCTGTCTTTGAATTCTGTCACTGAGAGCTCTCTACTACAAGCTCCATCATGGTCACTTGGGTGGTCCGGCATTCTGTCACTTCTCTCTATCTTCTACCCACAAACTCAACTCCCTGCTACTCACTTGAGAAACCTATCATTATGGATAAAATGTGAGATCAGTTATGGATTGTTGACTTTAACAATTAATGGTAGATCTGATAAATTTAAATGCAAAGTAGTTTTCCAGATTTACTTATAGTATAGTTGACAATTCAAAGGTGTAAATTCTTATGTCATGTAAAGAGATCGTATAAGGGATACCATAGTCATATTAATTAATATGCCAACATCTCATAGTTATTCTGTTTATTGAGAGGACCTTGGTCATTGGTCATCACTGGCCTGAGCTGGACATTCTCTCTGTGTCTGGAATGCACTTAGAAGTTGGAGTGTGAAAATGAGAATAGGGAAAGCCAGAGAATAGAACATATTTCTCAGAGAACAGGGTTTGCAGTGGTCCACCAGTGTATCCTCTAGAGGTGTCTTAAGAGTTCCCTAAAAGCATAAAGGGGAGTGATGGGAAACACATGCATGAAAACTTTCAAGTGAGGCCTAAATAAAGCAACTCTCCAGAAAGGTACAAGGTAGAAAGACTCTAATTGCACATTTGGATCTGAAACAAAAATTCCATCTCTTCTATTTCTAGAGACTCAGAGCAGAGTGGCTTAAGGAGAATTTCCAGGGTCTGACAAAGAGCATTCATTGAGCCTTGGAACTGACTTCAGAGCTCTCTGAGACCAACTTGAATGATGACTGCCCCAGTTTGTGTACAGCTTCCCTTTCTGAACTGCAACTCCCAGGCAGGATTGATGTCTTGAACTGGCTATGGCCAGGTATGCCATTTGGCTGCACGCAGAGGGGTGGTGGCAGGTGGGATAAGCACTGGAACTTCATTTCCCCTGTAGGCACAAAACAAGGATCAAGCCTAAGGCCTACTTGTTCCCTTTCCAGACCCAAGTGAACAACAGTGCCCTGCCATGGCCTCCCCTCCCATTTCCCCTCTCTTCCTCTCTTCTCTCTTCTACTCTTCTTTTCTTTTATAAAAAAGAGCCATGAATAATTCTAATGAACATTAATATATTTTCCTTTAGAGGGGAAAGTGACATTACATAAAGACCCAATTGCTTCCCCATTGCTATCTTTTCAAGTGGAGGAATTTGGCAATAATTTTAAAAAGTTAAATTAGGTCAGGGAAGAAATAGTACTTGTGAAGTTACAATGAATAAGTCAAACTCTCATGGCCTTTTTCTCTCCAATTCACATTCACTCATCATCATCATCCGGAAGGGGAGCTGATAATATAGCTTTTATTCAGCATCACAGAACAATACTATACACGTGACTGGAGATATATCACTGCTGCACTGAAAACCTAAATCACATGTTTAGGAGTACAGGCTTGCCTGATTCTCATTGAGCATCATCACCCTATATACATCTGAATGTTTAGCATCTGCAGCCTTGACATGCATTTTCTCAGAGCCTTTAGCCTCATCCTTCAGAGGGAAGAGGGTTCTTCAGGTGCTTTAGCTGGACACAAACCCTAAGAACTCCCTGGCTTAGTATGCTTTTGATACTATAACTGAATATCACATTCTGGAGAAAATATTTCAAAACCAAAAAGTCAATAACAAAACAAAAACATAAATTCATTTTTCCATGGTTCTGGAATCTTGGAAGTCCAAAATTAGCATCTGTATATAATCTTATTTCGTCACTCCATGGAGAAAGATAGAAAGGCAAAAAGATGACAGAGGGAGAGTTAGCAGGCCCTGTCAATACATTCACTGTCATGAATATGTCTGTTCCCTTTATCTCTCTTGACATAGCCACCTATTATTAGTGCCTTCTCACACTACTGTAAGAAGTGAATTTCTACTACATGCTTTGAGAGCCATATTGCATTGAAACCCCAGCAACTCTAGCATCCAGCATTTAACTGACACAGCAAATTATGTACTCTTGATTTAATACCCTTTAGAATGATTTCATGTCTTTGCCATTGACATCTTGTGCTTTCTGGGCAGGTGAAGAAGTTTGTGACATTTTGTTCCACAGATGATGCAAGACTGATAAGGTCACTTGGAGAGCAGAGGACCCCAAGCTCAGCCTCCTTAGCTCTAGAGTAATCAAATGTATCTCCTATCATTTCAAAGAAGATATCTTCTCCTGCAGACATACAGACTACAAGATCTAAATGCTTGTGTAAATCAATTCCCTTCATAGTTTAGAGATGGTGCCTTCTCAGTCTAATGCGATTTCCTTCATAGTTCAGAGATCGTGCCTTCTCCCCATGTCCTCATACACTGGAAGGGGAAGGTTGTCTTGAAGGACACTTAAACCTCTAACCTCTTATAACCATAAGAGTTCTGCTTTTGTTATCAAATCACCTTTAAAGTCACCTCCCTTACTAATACAACCATACTGAAGATTAAAACTTCTATTGGTAAAATATAAGCACTCAAACCATAGAATACTTGGCCTGCACACCTGCAAAAATGTATGTCCTTCTCTCGTGCAGAATATAGCCATTCTATCCTAATAGCTCTAAATGTATTAAATTGTTTCACTACCAAATCAATCTAGGGACGAAAGTGTTATGAAGATTGAATTTTATGTAAGAGACATGGTCATATCATTCCAAAACAAGATGCTCTCCCTCTGGAACCATATGGAAACTTATAAGTTATTGCTTCAAAAATACAGTGATAGGGATAGACAGCATAGACATTCTCACTCCAAAGTCAGAAACAGGAGCAAATAAAGGAATATTATGTTCCAAGCAAGCCAGGAAGCTAAAGCTTCAGTGTTCTGCCTTCCAAGTCTACTGGGGCAGGAATCCTTTCTGAACATGTGAGCGCAAAGGATTTGCCTTTCTCCTTAAGAAAATTCTGTGCCTACAAATACTCTGTTTCTGAGTTCCACACCCATGGTGTATCTCTTATGATGGCCTCCCCTCTACAATATCTATTCCATTCATCACAGTATTGAGGGGCCTGTAATCACCTATTCCTGCCTCTCTACCAATCTGGATATTGCCCTAAGAATTGACTCTTACTTTCTGAGTTTATGATGGAAGAGATACATCCATGATGTATCTATAATCCATGTATTTATAATCCATGATGGATTATAAATTGACTCAGGATTATTCTTTATTGTCTTATATAAAAGGTTGTTATTTGTTTTCATGGATTGATTATTTCCTCACTGTCTAGATAAGCCATTAAGCTTCCATTATAGAGTAACACAAATATTCCGTCATAACTGACTCTCAAGATTATAAATTCCCTGATGGTACAAATCTAGGTCTAAGAACTCTTGTGTCTACATTGGAGCCATTTGAATTAAGAAGATGACATCCTACATATCCACATTAATGAGACAACATCTTCTCTGTGAAGATGCATCAGATAGACCCAGAGCTACTGAGATACATCTTAGGTTTCTTTACTGGTCCTAGGGGCCTCATTAATCTGGTTACACTAAGGACACTTCAATCCAGCATTTTTCTTAGGATTAATAAGCTAAGGAGATACTGAAAATAACAAGTGTTGGTAAAGTTCACTATAATTGGATAAAATACTATCACTTTAACAATTGTCCGACCAAAGGGGCCATGTCTCACACATCATCAAGGATGGAGGGTATTTCTGAGTTTAGTTTAGACCATTCTATATTTGCCATCTGTATTTTTCATTAGCCTCATCTGGATATATAAAAGGATTTGATCTAGTGAAATAAGATGAACTTTCCTTTCTTTTTTTTTTTTATTAGATATTTTCTTTATTTACATGTAAATTTCTCCTTTCCCAGTTTCCCCTCAAGAAACAAACAAAAACAACAAAAACAAACCCCTGTTGCCTCCCCCATCCTCATGTCTGCCACCCCACCCTCTCCCACTTATTGGCCCTGGCATTCCCCTACACTGGGGCACAGACCCTTCACAGGGCCAAGGTCCTCTCCTCCTATTGATGATCGAATTTGCAATCCTCTACTATACACATGCTGCCAGAACAATTAGACCCCTCCATGTGCAGTCCTTGGTTGTTGGTTGAGACTCTGGAAGCTCTGAGGGTACTAGTTAGTTCATATTGTTGTTCGTCCTGAGGGGCTGCAAACCCCTCAGCTCCATTGATCCTTTCTCTAACTCCTTCACTGGGGACCCTATACTCAGATCAATAGATGTTTGTGAGCCTCTACATCTGTATTAGTCAGGTACTGTCAGAGCCTCTCAGGAGATAGCTATATTTAGGCTGGCTTGCCCTTCCTTCAGTCTCTGCTCCATAGTTAATCTCTGCAACTCCTTCTGTGGGTATTTGGTTCCCCCTTTTAAGAAGGAATGAAATGTCCACCTTTTGGTCTTCCTTCTTCTTGAGTTCCTTGTGGTTTGTGGGTTGTTCTTCCTGTATTCCAAACTTGTGGGCTAATAACCACTTATCAGAGAGTGCATACAGTGTTTGTTCTTTTGTGATTGGGTAACCTCACTCAGGATGATATTCTCCAGATCCATCCATTTACCTAAGAATTTCATAAATTTGTTGTTTAAAATTAAACAACTATTAAACTATTAAACTCAACTATTAAAGCTGAGTAGTACTCCATTGTGTAGATGTACCACAATTTCTGTATCCACTCCTCTGTTGAGGGACATCTTCATTGTTTCCAGGTTCTGGTTATTATATAAGGCTGCTATGAACATGGTGAAGCAAATGTCCTTATTATATGTTGGAGCATCTTTTTGGTATATGCCCAGGAGTGGTAGAGCTGGGTCCTCCGGTAGAACTATGTCCAATTTCCGGAGGAACCGCCAAACTGATTTCCAGAGTGGTTGTACCAGTTTGCAATCCCACCAGCAATGAAGTAATGTTCCTCCTTCCCCACAACTTCTCCAGGATCTGCTGTCACCTGAGTTTTTTATCCTAGGCATTCTGACTGGTGTGAGGTGGAATCTCAGGGTTGTT
>NW_022196906.1:20276694-20277442 GCF_008632895.1 Mastomys coucha
TCTGATAGGCCTGCCTTTATATGTTACTTGACCTTTTTTCCTTACTGCTTTTAGTATTCTTTCTTTGTGTTGTGCATTTGGTGCTTTGACTATTATATGGTGGGAAGAATTTCTTTTCTGGTCCAGTCGATTTGGGGTTCTATAGGATTCTTGTATGATCATGATCACGGGCATCTCTTTCTTTAGGTTAGGGAAGTTTTCTTCTATAATTTTGTTGAGGATATTTACTGGCCCTTTAAGTTGGAGGTCTTCACTCTCTTTTATACATATTATCCTCAGATTTGGTCTTCTCCTTGTGTCCTGGATTTCCTGGATGTTTTGGATTAGGGTCTTTTTGCTTTTTGCATTTTCTTTGACTGTTCTCTCAATGTTGTCTATGTTATCTTCTGCCCCTGAGATTCTCTCCTCTATCTCTTGTATTCTGTTAGCAATGCTTGCGTCTATGCTTCCTGACTTCTTTCCTAAGATTTCTAGTTCCAGAGTTGTCTCTTTTTGTGATTTCTTTATTGTTTCGACTTCCATTTTTAGGTCCTGGATGGTTTTACTCAATTCTTTCACCTGTTTGTTTGTGTTTTCCTGCAATTCCTTAAGGGATTTTTGAGTTTGCTGTTTAAGTGCTTCTACTTGTTTACTTATGATCTCCTGTAATTCTTTATTGGATTTTTTTGTTTCCTCTTTAAGGGCTTGTACCTCTTTACCAGTAGTCTCCTGTATTTCTTTAAGGGAGTTATTCATGTCCTTCTTAAGT
>NW_022196906.1:20277970-20359241 GCF_008632895.1 Mastomys coucha
ATGTTCTTAGTGTCTCTGACTAGAGCTTGTCCTGTCCCTGCTGCCCTGCAAGTCCCCTGAGACTCGTGAGGCCTATGCCTCCCAGCTGGCTGCTCCTGTCTTAGAAACTCACTGGAGAGAAAATGCAACTTTTCTTTATTTTTATCTTTATTTTATTTTATGTTACTTTACCTTTCCCAGGTATAAGAGAAAATGGAGGCATGAACTGGCAGCCAGCCAACCTAGCACACTGTGCCTATAAGTAATAAGCTCTGCACACCATGTTCCTGAGTGTTTCAGGAAGTTAGAACACTAAACTTTTAAGTAGTATAAGTAGCTGGTAGTTAGCCTACTAACAAGTTTGCACTCTCCATTTCTCCTTTTCTCTGGTTCTTCCATATAGAGACCCTGGTGGTATGCCACACATACTCCAGTTGAGTCTGAGTGACAGCAACCCACAGAAGCAAAAAGTTTCAGAGAAGATAGTCTCCTGGGGACCTTTTGGCATTCCCTAACTAAGAGGTAGCCCAGATTTGTTCTGGCAATAGTCGATGGAGGGTCTCGGGTGCTAGGTGCCCCCCAAGAAATGATTTATTAATAGCTAAACAAAATTAGATGTTGCTTTCTGACTGACCTTCACCAATGTTCCAATACCCTAATCTTTGCTGAGTGGAACCTTGGTTTGGAATTTCGTAAAGAATGTTATACATTCAGACTCATTGCTTCCAGCATTGTTAGGGAGATAATGTGGGGGTTGGGGGGGTGGATAGAGCATTGCAGCTTACAGAATGGGAGTTGTTTTTCCCAGGGTACTGTCAACTAGAATCCTTATTTCAGTAGGGCAGACCACATTAGAATTTCAGCTAAATCACTCACAGGGATTAGAAGAATGGGACCCCCTGGACATATCTCTGCTAGCCCAGAAGATTAGCATAGTGGGCATTTACTAAGGAAAGGCTGGACCTTGAGCATGCGTACGTGCGTGTGTGCATGTGTGCGTGTGTGCGAGTGTGTGTGTGTGTGTGTGTGTGTGTGTGTGTGTGTGTGTGTGTGTGAGTGCGTGTGCTGTGTGCTCTAACTCATGCTGCCCGCAGCCCCCAGGAACTCCAATGGGCCACCACACATGCTCGAGTGCTCTGAGCCCGGGGTTGCAGCACCTGTCCAGAAGATGTGGCTGCTGCTTTAGACCCATCGCTGTTTGACTTTTCTTTTTCTTTTGTAATAACCAAGAAAAGTCTGATGCCAATTTTGAGACTACACACTCAGATACAACATTCCCTTGTGTCTGAGTCTGTGTGTGTCAGTTTTTAGTTCACCTAATCCTTACCCACCTGATTACCGGGACGTCAATTTCTCCACAGGTTGAGGGGCCAAGGCTGGCTGCCCGTGGCTGTGGTATGAGTACTTAGTGTCCAGTCTAATGAAATGTGCTAACTAATCATAGTTGATAGACTTCCATTATATAAGTATTGTTCATGTACAATAAAGCAGACACTGTTCCTTTAGAGTGGATCATCACTGATCCTGCAGAGTGGATCATCTTCATACTTTTTACTGACCCACCAATATTGCAGACACCCCAAAGAAGTTTCCAGGGTCTGCCCAAATCTCATACACACATAGATGCTACCACTTCTGAGAAGTAAGACTATGAGGGTAGGGGATGCTTTGAGTTAGCATGTGTGGGTGTCTCTAAATATCAAAACTCCAGCTACATAGAATGTTGATGGTACTGTCTAATGAGAAGTTTGGAAGGACTGTGGGCCAGCCGGGACCATTTATGGACAGCATGCCTTGGATTGGATAGCAGTTCCAGACCAGTAGGTATATATGACTGCAGTTTTCAACAGTACACCCTTCCTCTAGGGGTAATACAGAACCTGAGAAAGGAGCTTGAGTATGTTAGCATTTCCTTCTATAGTATGACCCCTGAAAAATTCTTATCAAGTGTGCTGAATGAGAGTCACTACCTGTGCCCAAGTATAATCTCCTCTGTATTCTCACTCATAGGGAAGACCTTAGTGGCAGAGAAATTAAAAATTATCATCAAGAAGTTATAAATACCTACTAGTTCTTTAAGGTTCTCCCTCCCTAGAGGTACTGGAGAACTAACTATTGAAAATTCAAATTTAACTAAAGAACAGTTGGACTAGTTCTGAGTCTTTTCAGCAACCATTGTCCACCTTGGAAACAGATGCCTTCTGTGGAACCCACAGGCCCAGTAACCCTGTATGATGAAACACAACAGTTAGGGAGAATTTTGACAGGAATCAAACTTGAACAGAGGTATCTAAGTGTTTGGGTTTTGTTTTGTTTTGTTTTTTTGGGTTTTTTTTGTTTGTTTTTTGGGTTTTTGTTTGTTTGTTTGTTTTTTTACTGAATGATATTTTTCACACTGGAGGATATTACACAGGGTGCTGGTGGAAAATTGTCATCAATGGTTCTGCTCAGCTAGAGACCTCCTTATGTGATATGCTGCCAGCAAGTCAGACAAGATTTGTAGCTTTTACGAAGAGTGGTCCAGGTCAGTGAAGGTCCACTGCTATTCCACTCTTATCAAATGGGAATTGGTCTCCAGATCTAACATCTAAGGAGATACTGAAAAGGGGAAACAAAAAAAAGTTAGAAAATTCTTACCATTTGTGTCAATTGTTATATCAAAAGAGCAATGTCTCTGTTGTCTGGATGGGGATGCATTGGTGTTCCTATTAGGTCTCTGTTTGGGTGTCAAGAGTTGTGCTATTTGGGAAGTTTTAAAGAGATGTCTGCTCACTCCAGATAGAGCAGTGATAGACCAACCAAAGGACTCTGTTAAAGTCTATCTTTGTGAACTAGTTAGCTCATTGTGGTTAATTACAGAAGCATTGGTGACTTAAGGCCATCCTGCTTCTGATTACTGAATAGTCTCTCTCTCCAGTCAGCCTCACATTTTCTGTACACTTAAGTCCCCCTAGAACATATGAAAATGAGGCAGGTAGGGATGGTTACTGGAATTTCAGCTGAGGGCCTGGTAATAGGTCAAATTTCCGTTGTTTTAAGTGTTTGTATTTATGATAATCAGTTAGAATGTCACTAGAAAAGCAAGACAAACCCCAGATGGCAAACAATTCAAATATCAAATTCCACCTCTCCTCACAGGGTCCACAGTTCATCCTCTTCCCTCCAGACCATCAGACACAGTTGCAAGCTAGAACAAAGGAAAAATCAGAGTCTGGGTAGAATGTTGGGATCTTCTGCTTTCTCCCTCTCTCCCTCTCTTGGGTGTCCAGGTGCTGGTACACACTGGGCTGAAAGGATGAGGCAGTGTCCAGAATGGGCAGGATCCTGATCTGGTTGGGAAAGAGTGAGGGTGTGAGGGGTTTTGGGGCAAGGGGGTTTTCTAAGAATCTTAGTGTTCCATCTCCTTTAGATGAAGGCCTTCTCTGACAATCTTTAATGAAGCATCTCTCTGAGACAGTCTTAGCTTGTTCATATTTCTTTTTTGGGTTTGAATGCATAAACTTTATTCAGGGTAAACCAAGGAATATACAGTTTAGGGGAAGGTCATGAGAATATTCAGGGAGGGAAAAGGTCATTGGCTGAAGGTTAAGGCCTCTGAGATGCCTAATTTACATGGGGAAGAATCCAAGTGCAATGCTATATCACTGACTACCTGTGACCACCTGGTTGAGATCTCCAGGTTACCTGCTCTGGAGTAGGCACAGAAATAGGGAGAGAGGTAGCCCCACTACCGGAAGTTTCAGGGTGATATTCTAATCTCAATTTTTAAGATTTCTAAGATTTGGACATATTCCACCTCAGCAGTCTCATGCCAACTCCTCTAGTGGCATGGTTCATGTTACCCACATCCATGGACATATGAATAAGTCAAATTTGACATAGATTTAAAATGGAAACTAATTTAGTAAAGAAATCTAGCAATCTGTTAACATGTGTGATCACACAGATTGATCCGGAAGGCACCCTACTAAATGGGAAAAAACAAGTCAACTCTAGTGTATGACTATGTGAATATGTGGGCACATAAGATTAATACATGGGACCCAAAAATGGAAGGAGCTTCTGAAAAAAAGTGCTGAGGGCTTTTCTAAAATGATTTACATCAAGGTAAAGAACATGATGAAAACTCCCCTGATATTTACTATTAGAAATCCACTCAGGACAAGGTTACACATGAAAAATTAGGAGTTCAGATAATCGGCCTACAGTTGTGGGATTAGGGATCCAAAATCTTTTGTCATAAAGGTGATGTCTCAGTTAGGGTGTCTACTGTTACAATGAAACACCATGACCGAAAAGCTGGAGAGGAAAGATTTTATTTGGCATATATTTTCATATTGCTGTTCATCATTGAAGAAAGTCAGGACAGGAACCCAAACAGTGCAGAAACCTGGAGTCAGAGCTGATGAACAGCCCATTAAGGGGTGATACTTACTGGTCTGTTCCACATGGCTTGCTCAGCATGCATTTTTATAGAATCCAGAACCACCAGCCCAGGCATAACCCTCACATACACACACACACACACACACACACACACACACACACACACAAACATACACACAATGTTCTGGGCCTTCCCCCACTAATCTGTAGTTATGAAAATGTCCTACAGATAGACATTACAGAGTCATTATTTTTCAATTGAGATTCCCTCCTTTCAGATAACTCTAGCTTGTGTCATGCTGACATAAGACTAGCCAGAATAGGTTAGATGTGCCTCCTTCATTGACACTGTGAAAATTTAGCAAACTGTGAACTTCTCTCTGTGCATTTACTACTCAATAAAACTGCATTAATATATTTTAAACATACATATTTCGCTGATTTTAAATGTCCTTGTCTTATAGAGGGAATGCCATCTACCATTAAGCTGTCAGAGTGGGTTGTCAAGAAAGAAAGGCTAAAGTCATTTTTGGAATCTCTCCTTAAGCCAAAGAGATTTGGGTGATTAGCTGAGTATATCAGGATGGCCCAAACTAAGGATGCCCCGGGACTTTCTGGAGAAGACTATATGCCTGGAGGGACGTGTACTCAGGAATAAAACCCTAGCGGACACACACTATCTGTGAATTTAGCCAGCAGGAAGGAAGGTGTTTTCAGATACCACTTAATGCTTCAGGGCAAATCTTTACTACCAAAGCATTGAGGGCAGTGAGAAGGGAAGGGTCTCAAATCTGACATTGTGCTGGGCAATGCTATCATGTCCCCACTATCATTGTCATCATTTGGTCCTGAGTGACAGAATCGAGGAACTTTCTTATGTCAAGCCCTGGTATATAATGTAAGCTGTATAGAAAGAACAGGTGAGAGACACTAAGTGCTCAGGCTTTGAAATCCTGCTTTCCCTGAAAATGTTGTTGCTGGGAGATAGGAAGAACTCAGCCTGAGGCCTACCTAATTTCACAGTGGCAGATCTCCTTTTTAATTAAAATGCTCCTACAGTTGATGAATTCATGCCTCTGGTATAATCTCATGGATGTTGATAATTTTACCTGCATGTTTAGCTACAACATCTGTGGTGACTGACAGAGTAGAAGGTCATGGTAGAAAGATCCTTGAGCAGATCGTTCTTCCTGTGGCTCATCTGTTGTCCTGGGACCATGCTCCTCTGTGGATCTCTGTATGCCTGGAGTGATGGCACACAAATTCATGCCTACCTTTCTCTTGCCATGCAGCTGGAGCCAGGTACCAATTTTTTCCCACATGAAACCCAGATGTGGTCATTTGTATCCAGCCTTACTGTTGTCATTCCCTTGGCTACAGATTTTTCATTTTAAATCTGGATTTTTCATCATGTGCTGCCCAAGACTTCTCTTTCTGCAGGAGATATAAAAGTTAGTCCCCATGTGTTAGTAAATGAGTATGGTTATTTGACCACCAGAGACTCATATGTTTTAATACTTGGCTCTAATTGATAGAACTGTTTGAGAAGGATTAGGAGGTATGTTCCTGTTGGAAGATGTATGAAACTAGGAGTCAGCTCTGAGGTTTCAAAAGCCCATATCATTCCTAGTCAACACTCTTGCCCTTGCTTGTGGAATAAAGTGTAAGCTCTCAGCTACTGCTCCAGTAACATGCCATCATGCTTTCATTACTTTTACCCTGTTGGTCATAGATTATGAAACAGTAAACACTCCATAAACTTTTTCTTCTATAAGCTGACTTTGGTTATCATGTCTCTTAGCAGTAATAAAAAAGATAATCAAGACAACGAGGGTCATAGCAAAGAACTAATCTTGTAACAGATTTTTGATAAGGTCTTGGGTCCTATTTTCAAATTTCCATACTCCAGAACTGGGATCCTTTTGGAATTAAAGGTTTCGTACATACTTCCCCAAGACCAATGAAGAAAGAGAAAGTACCTCACTCCCAGAAACCTAATAGACTAAAGCCCAGCTTTTCTGTGTTTGAGCCACAGGGTGATGTACCAATAGAAATAAGTCCAAGAAGTCTTTTGTGGAATTAACTGAGCACCTGGTGACAAACCCACACTCTGTAATGTATGCTGCCAGCTCATTAACCAAAGTCAAATGCAGTGAAAGCATTAATATTAAGACATTAGGCCCAATTATCCCATCAACAGCAGTTGGAACAAGTTGTGAAGGGTTTATTTATTCATTAGTTTGGACAGAAATTCAGTTGCTCCTTAATTATGCACTGCTATATATGTATATATACATATACATATATATATATGTATATATACACACACATATACATGTATATATGTATGCATATATCTATAGATAGATATATAGATAGATATAGATATAGATCACTCCATTCTCTCCTATTGTATTAAAAAGGAAATTGTGGACAGTTTCATTTCTAAATAGGGAAACAGCTTGAGTTGGTGATGTTAGACAAGTGGCCTAGGAAGGATCCTTTACTTTGTGTGCTCTGCCCTCCAGCCAGACCCATGGAGCTGTTGTAATTGACAGTCAGAAAAGACCGCACAGCTGTTGGATGGTTATATGTGCTCAGGTACTCTCTGTGAAGCCTGGAACTTGGGCCTCTCTACTGCCCGGCACTCTTCTACTTATCCCCAAGCCTTACTGTCAGCACACAGTTGTGGAGCCAACTATGGAAAACTGATACTCTAGAAAAGATTCTTCCTCTGTACAGTTTGCATATCCTCAGTCACAGATCTCATGCATTTCAGGTATGTCTATGAGGTACCTAAATTAGAATCTTCTTGTCAAATCTCTTTGACATGATGGTAAGAAAAATTTTGGCACCCTGGCTATGGTCAAGTGGTAGCTCAGCTCCTAGGGTGGGCAAGGGACTTCCATCTTCAAGGAGAGGCAAAGTTGAAGTATTCTTTTCTAGATGCTTCTGCCCTGATCCCTCCATGTTTATAGTTTTCCTAGTGCTCTGATTTCCACCCCACCCCTCTTCCTGGGTTATTGTGGCTAACTAGGAAGTACCACTATCCCCACATAGCTAAAGTGCCCTTCAACTTAAGGATGACATCATCCATACCCAAATTAAATGCTGTTCCACTGAAGCACTGAAGCACAGCAATACAGTCACTCTAATGGTGCTGAAAGACCATTACACCAGCAATACAGTCACTCTAATTGCACTTACATAGTTGTAAGAAGCTATGAAAGGCAAGACAAATTTGGGGTTGAAGGTTTTGTGGGGGGATTGATGTCCCCTTTTTTCCTCTGGAAGTCCTGCCTAGCTACATGAGGTGGCCATTTCAGTCTGTATATCCCCTCTAGTAGGAATCTTAGCTGTGGTCACCTCCATAGACTCCTCATACCTTGCTCATTCCAGGCCTCCAGCCAGTCCTAGAGATGCCCCCCATCCATTTCTATTCTTACTCCAATCCTTCTCCCATCCCCCTTTCCCCATACCTGATCAACATTCCAGATACTCTCCTCACTTTCTCTTCTACCCAGTTTCCTGTCTCCATCCACCTCTGGTAACTATTTAGTTTCCTCTTCCAAGTGAGACTCCCTCTGGATCTCCTGATTACCCAATTTCATTGGGTCTGTGGATTGGGTCTGTACATAATTGTTCTGCATTTTATGGCTAATGTACACTTAAAAGTGAGTACATACCCAATGTCTTTCTGGCTCTGGGTTACCGCATTCAGGATGATATTCTCAAGTTCCATCCATTTGTCTATAAAACTCATGGTGACTTGGTTTTTAATAGCTGAATAGTATTCCATTGTGTAGATACAGCATATTTTCTTTATTCATTCTTCAGATGATGGATACCCAGGTTGTTTCCAGTTTCTGGCTGTTATGAGTAAAGTTGGGCAAGTGTCCATGTAATATGGTGGAGCATCCTTGTTTCCTGTACCAATGTGTTCAAGCCTATTGCCCATTTTCTCTTCTATTAAATTTAGTGTATATGGTTTTATGGAGCAGAGACTAATGGAACAACCAGTCAGTAACTGCCCCAACTTGAGACCCATTCCATGTGAGAGAGCCACCTCCTGACACTACTAATAATGCTCATTTATGCTTGCAGACAGGAACTTGGATAAAAATATCAGTCATTGGAACCCTGTAGCAGAAATTTCTCTGCTTTGTTGTAACATGCCTACCTGAAATTTCTACCAATGTAAATGAAAAATAAATTCCTCAATGTGCAAACTTATTTTCTAGCTATAGAAACATCACAAACTGCTATAGAAACATCACAAACTCCATCCATGTCAGGACATCTTTTGTGGACCAATCTAAATTAATGTTCTATGGTTATGGGCACTCATATTTGACTCCATGATAGATAAATTTTCTCTTCTTTTCTTTGACATAAGAGCTGTGTTTTGAGTAGACATGGGAAACGAGAGTATAAGGGAGGATGGCAAAACCTCACCATAAACTATTGTCCCTTTCCCTGGTGGTCACGCATCCCTCCACACAGGATTTGGAAGTGTGGTGCTACCTTTAAGTAACTAGATCTTAAAGCCTTGGAGGAAGTCTAACTGGGAAAAGAGAGATCTGTGGGAATTGGAGGGGGAAAGAGGTATAGGGCTGGATTCAGTCACAGTACATTGTAAACTAGGATAGTGCTGTCAAAATTAAAATCATTTTAAAACCTCTGAAATGTATATTTGTTTTAGCATATTTAGCAAACTTTAAGCTAGTAAGTTTGTGAGTATGTTTTGAAAGCATTACTCTTTCATTTCTTTTTCTGAGGCTGTGATAACAGAAATAATAAACCTTTTGTCATAATGTTATTATAGTCCCTGAAGCTCTGCTTTGCTTTCGTCTGTATTTTCTTGCATTAGATAAATCTTACTCTTCTTTCTTTGCTTTCTGTGGTTGTCCCGCCTGCCATTTCTCTTCTACTGTGTAGTCTACTCACTTGATTTCTAATTTGGGTTATTGTATTTTTCAGTTTATAAAATATGTATTTCACAGTTTTGTATCTATTGTTTCCTTGGTAAGGTTTTCTACTTCTTTGTTGAAGTGTGCTATTTCTTTTCATTTATTCATAATTGGACACTAGAATAAGCTTATAAGAATTGATTTAAAATGTTTGCCACATTATTAAAACATATTTTTCATTTCTATATCACCATCATTTGATTACCTCTTTTTGCTTGCTTTGAGATATTTCTGCTTCATGATATGAAAACTGTGTCTTTTAATTGACAGCTGACATTTTTATATTATGCTTTAAGATTCTAGATTTTATTTCTACTCACAAGCCAGGATATGCAACACATATTTGTTTTGTTTTAATATTTTTCTAGTGTTTGATTGCAATACTGTGGTTATTTTCTTAATAAATTTTATTATAAAAATTTGAAAACAAATAAAAATTTCATACATTAATTTATCCATATTCAAATTCTATACAATTTAATGTATTCATACATCTAGATAGAACTGACATTTGAAGGGGAAACTGTAAAGCTTCACATTAAATTTTACACTTTCAGTGTCAAAAGTATTTTATACACTTACCCATCACCCCAAAAAACTGAAAATAAAAAAAAATGGCAGAATTAGAATTAGAAAAAAATTAGCTTTGTATCTTATTTGATATTTCTCTACTTTTCTAGGCTTTACTTGTTGGTTACTTTGTTGTTGTTGTTCTTGTTGTTGTTCTCGTTGTTGTTGTTGTCTTCTGAAGATTAATTGTCTTACTTAGGGCTTCTATTGCTATGACAAACATCATAATCTCAAAATGATGAATAGGAAAAGGTTAATTTCATTGTCCAGTTCCATATTATATCCATCATAAAAGACAGTCCAGAAATTCAAAGCAGGAACCTGGAAGCAAGACATGAAACAGAAGCTACTAGGGAATATTACTTATTAATTTGTTACCTGTGGTTTGCCCATACTGCCTTTGTACAGCATCCAGGACCACCAGCCTAGGGGTGGCACCACCCACAGTGAGTTGAGCTCTCCCATATCAATTACCAATCATGAAAACTCTTAACGGGCTTTCTTACAGGCCATTCTCAAGGAGATGTATTCTCTCAATTGGGGTTTTCTCTCCTAAGTGATGCTAGGTTGTGTCAAGTAGACATAAAACTAGTTAGCACAATTAACTCCATACTTAACACACAAACACATTACTATTCATTTAGAACTTTTCCTTTCTTGTCAATCTGCAATATCTTATATAAATATCAATATCACAATATAAGACATTATAACTTTTAAAGGTGCTAGTCTTTAAAACATTTAGTCTCTTTAAAGCATCCTAAGTATTTTTCAAAGTTCAATACTATCTAAAAATCAGCAACCTGGGACATGACCCTTCTGGTTCTCATTTACACCCTGAAGCAGACCCTATGCCACATGTCTCTGCACCACAATCATGCTCAGTAATAACTAGTCTCCCAGGAATGCTAAGCTTAGTACATCTAAGCTCATAGCTGAGACCACAACTATTGCCCCAATACCTGGCCCAAATGGGATCTGCCTGGGGCCCACAGGATCCAAGAACTGCAAAGCAACTGGGGACAAGATCCTTTCAGTTCCCATCTGCACCCCAGAGCTGACCCTGTGCCACAGCTCTCTGTACTCCAATTCCACCCAGTGATAGCTTGTCTCCCAGGAGTGCTGACACACCTAAGCTCACAGGCTCACAGGCTAACAGGAGGGACAAGCTCCATTCAGAGACAGCCAGACCAGCTAACACCAGAGATAATCAGTTGGCAAGAGGCAAGTGCAAGAACATAAACAACAGAAAACAAGGCCACTTGGCATCATCAGAATCCAGTTCTCCCACCAAAAAAGCCTTGGATACCCCAACACACCTCAAAAGCGAGATTTTGATTTAAAATCACTTCTCATGATAATGATAGAGGACTTTAAAAAGGACATAAATAACACCTTTACAGAAATACAGGAGAACACAGATAAAGAGGTAGAAGCCCTTAAAGAAGAAGCACAAATTCCTTAAATAAATACAAGAAAACACAACCAAGCATGTGAAGGAATTGAACAAAACCATCCAGGATCTAAAAATGGAAATAGAAACTATAAAGAAATCACAAACAGAGACAACTCTGAAGATAGAAAACATAGGAAAGAGATCAGGAGTCACATATGCAAATATCACCAACAGAATACAAGTGATAGAAGAGAGAATATTAGGTATAGAAGATACCATAAAAGACATACATTGACACAACAGTCAAAAAAGGCAAAATACAAAACGTTCCTGACCCAAAACATTCAGGGAATCCAGGACACAATAAAAAGACCAAACCTAAGGATAATAGCTATATAAGAGTGTGAAGATTCCCAACTCACAGGTCCAGTAAACATCTTTAACAAAATTATTGAAGAAAACCTACCTAACCTAAAGAAAGAGGTGCCCATAAACATACAAGAAGCATACAGAATCCCAAAAAAGATTGGACCAGAAGAAAAATACTTCCCGTCACATAGTAATCAAAACACCAAATGCACAGAACAAAGAAAGAATATTGAAAGCACTAAGCAATCCAGCCTGATATAGCTGTCTCCCGAGAGGCTCTGACAGTACCTGACTAAAACAGAAGCAAAGGCTCACAGCCATCCATTGGACTGAGTACAGGGTCCCCAGTGAAGGAGTTAGAGAAAGGACCTATGGAGCTGAGGGGTTTGCAGCCCCTTAGGACGATCAACAATATGAACTAACTAGTACCCTCAGAGCTCCCAGGGACTAAACCACCAACCAAGGGGTACACGTGGTGGGACTAATTTGCTCCAACAGCATGTGTATAGTAGAGGATAGCCAAGTTAGTCATCAATTGGGGGAGAGGTCCTTGGTCCTGTGAAGGTTCTGTGCCCCAGTGTAGGGGAATGCCAGGGCCAGTAAGTGGGAGAGGGGTGATGAGCAGGGGGAGGGGGGAGGGAACAGGGGTTTGTTCTTGTTGTTGTTTTTTGGGGTTTTTTGTTTTTGTTTTTGGAGGGGAAACTGGGAAATATGACATGTAAATAAAGAAAATATCTAATAAAAGAAAAAAAAAGAAAGCACTAAGCAGAAAAGGTGAAGTAACATATAAAGGCAGACCTATTTGAATTACACCAGACTTCTCAACAGAAACTCTAAAAGCCAGATCTTGGGCAGATGTCGTACAGACCCTAATATCTCTTAAACATCAATGGACTCAATTCCTCAATAAAAGACATAGACTAAAAGACTGGATACATAAACAGGACCCAGAATTTCTCTGGAACAAAGACTAATACTACCTCAAAGTAAAGGGTTGGAAAAAAATTTCCAAGAAAATGATGCCAAGAAACAAGCTGGAGTAGCCATTCTAACATCAAATAAATAGCCTTTCAACCAAAAGTTATCAAAAAAGATAAGGAAGGGCACTTCATACTTATCAAAGGAAAAATCTATAAAGATGAACTCTCAATTCTGAAAATCTATGCCCCAAATGCAAATGCACCCACATTTGTAAATGAAATATTACTAAAGTTCAAAGCACACATTGAACCTCACACAATGATAGTTGAAGACTTCAACACTCCACTTTTACCAATGGACAAATCATGGAAACAGAAACTAAACATTGACACAGTAAAACTAACAGAAGTTATGAACCAAATAAATTTAACAGGTGTCTATAAAGCATTTCATTCTAAAACAAAAGAATATACCTTCTTCTCAGTACCTCATGTTACCTTTTCCAAATTTACCATCAATGAAAAACTACTCAATAAAATTATCACAAGTGAATCCAAGAATACATCACAATGATAATTCACCATGTTCCAATAGGCTTCATTCCAGGGGTGCAGGGATAGTTCAATATATGGAAATCCATCAATGTAATCCATTATATAAACAAATTCAAAGAAAAACCCCACATGATCATCTCACTAGATGCTGAGAAAACATTTGACAAAATTCAATATCCCTTCATGGTAAAGGTCTTGGAAAGATCAGAAATTCAAAGACCGTACCTAAACACAATACAAGCATTATACAGCAAACCAGTATCCAACATCAAACTAAATGGAGAGAAATTTGAAGCAATAGCACTAAAATCAGGGACTAGGCAAGGTTGTCCACTCTCTCCTTATCTATTCCACATAGTTCTCAACATTCCATCCAGGGCAAATAGGCAACAATTGGAGGTCAAAGGGATACAAATTAAAAAGGAAGAAGTCAAGATATCATCATTGGCAGATGATACAAAAGTGACTACAAAAATTCTACCAGAGAACCCCCAAACTTAATAAACAACTTTGGCAAAGTAGCTCAATATAAAATTAACTCAAACAAATCAGTAGCCTTCCTCTACTCAAAGGATAAATGGACCCAGAAAAAAACTAGGGAAATGACAACCTCCAAAATAGTCTCAAATACTATAAAATATCTTGGTGTGACTCTAACCAAGCAAGTAGACAATGAAGAAGACCTCAGAAGATGGAAAGATCTCCCATGCTCATGGATTGGCAGGATTAACATAGTAAAAATAGTTATCTTACCAAAAGCAATCTACATATTCAATGAAATACCCATCAAAATTCTAACTCAATTATTCACATAGTTAGAAAGAGCAATTTTCAAATTCATTAGGAGCAACAACAACAAAAAAAAAACAGCATAGCAAAAACTATTCTTAACACTGACTTCAAGCTGTGCTACAGAGCAATCAAAATAAAAACCACATGATATTTGTATTTTGTGATAAAGAGACAAGCAGGTAGATCAACAGAATAGAAGACCCAGAATTAAGGCCACCCACCTATGGTCACCTATTCTTGGGAAAAAAAGCCAAAACCATCCAGTGGAGAACAGACAGAATAGTCAACAAATGGTGCTGGATCAAGTGGCAGTCAGCATGTAGAAGAGTGCAAATTGCTCCATTCTTATCTCCTTGTACAAAGCTCAAGTCCAAGTGGATCAAGAACCTCCACATAAAGCCAGATACATTGAATCTAACAAAAGAGAAAGTGGAAAACAGCCTCGAACACACTGTCACAGGGGAAAATTTCCTGAACAGAATACCAATGGCCCAAGATCTAAGATCAATTATAGATAAATGAGATTTCATAGAACCGAAAAAGCTTCTGTAAGGCAAAGGACACTGTAATCAGGACAAAATGGCAGCCCACAGATTGGGATGAGATCTTTATTTATCCTACATCCAATAGAGGGCTAATAATATCCAATACATACAAAGTACTCAAGAAGTTACACTCCAGAAAATCAAATAACCCTACTTTTAAAATGGGGTTTAGGGATAAACAAAGAATTCTCAATTGAGGGATCTCAAATGGCCAAGAAGCACCTAAAGAAATGTTCGGCATCCTTCCTCATCAAGGAAATGCCAATCAAAATGGCCCTGAGATTCCACCTCCCACCAGTCAGAATGTCTATGATCAAAAACTCAGGTGACAGCAGACGCTGGCAAGGATGAAAGAGGAACACTCTTACATTGCTAGTGGGATTGCAAGCTGGTACAGTCATTCTGGAAATTAGTCTGGCAGTTCATTAGAAAATAGAACCTGAGGATCCAGCTATACCATTCCTGAGCATATACCCCAAAGTTGCTCCAACATATAGGACACATGTTCCACCATATTCATAGCAGCCTTTTTTTGTAGTAGCCAGAAGCTGGAAAAAAACTCATATGTCCCTCAACAAAGAAATAGATACAGAAAATGTGGTACATTTACACAATAGAGTACTACTCAGCTATTAAAAACAATGATTTCATGAAATTCACAGGCAAATGGATGGAACATGAAAATATCCTGAGTGAGGTAATCCAGTCACAAAGAACATACATGGTATGTACTCACTGATAAGTGGATATTAGGCAAAAAGCTCAGAATACCCACAATATAATTCATAGATCATATTAAGCTTAAGGAGAAGGAAAACCAGAGTGGATGCTTCAGTCCTACTTAGAAGTGGGAAAAATAATAATGATAGGTAGAGAGTGGGAGGGACTTGGGAAGAAGAGAGGAAGGGGAGGGGAAAAAGCAGGGGCAAGACCAGATGTGGGAAGAGATGGAGGAGATGTACAGTGGGTCATGAAATTGAACAGAGGTGTGCAGCAATGGGGGATGGGAACCTGGGTGTAGCCACCAGAAAATCCCAGATGCCAGGAAAGCAAAAGGCTTCCAGGACCTTACAGGTATGTCATTAGCTGAGATACCCTATAAACGGGAGAGAGCTGTAGAGACCAAACCCAGAGATTCAACAGGCCTCCGGTTGATGGATGGATCCACCCACTCATTTCAAAACTTTTAACCCAGAATTGCTCCTGTCCAAAATAATTACAGAGACAAAGATTGGAGCAGAGACTGAATGAATGGCCATCCAGAGGCTCTCCCACCTGGGCATCCATCTGGTATAAAGGCACCAAACCCAGACACTATTGCTGATGCCATGAAGTACTTGCTGACGGGATTCTGATATAGCTGTCTCCTGAGATGCTGTGTCAGAGCCTTACCAATACAGATGAGTATACTTGCAGCTAACAATCAGACTGAGCACAAGGACCCCAGTGAAGGAGTTAGGAGAAGGACTGAGGAACTGAAGGGGTTTGTAACCCCATAGGAAGAACAACAATATCAACCAAACAGACCCCCAGACCTCCCATGGACTAAACCACCAACCAATGAATACACATAGTGGGACCCATGGGCTCTAGCTGAATATGTAGCAGAGGATGGCCTTTTCATGGCATTAATGGGTAGGGAGGCCCTTAGTCCTGTGATGGCTCCAGCATAGGGGAGTGCTAGGGCAGTGAGGCAGGATTGGGCAGGGGGTACACACTCACAAAAGCATGAGGAGGGGAAGGGGACAGTTGTTTGAGGAGGGGAACTGGGGAAAGGGGATAACATTTGAACTGTAAATAAATGAAATAGCCAATAAAAAAGGAAAACAACTCTCTAAAGTGTCAAAAGTCTATAAAAATTCAAGAAATTCTATACTATGAGCTCTTGTAAAATCAAAAATAGTTTGCATAATTTATAACTCCAAGAATGAAGAATCAGAACACAGTCTCAATCAAATAAAATTAAAACCATTATCTAACAGAATAAAAAGTTCAATCCTTCTCTGTGTGTTTTCTTTTGGTATCCTTAAACCCTCTGGCTCCTACAATCCTTCCTCCTCCTCTTCCTCAGGCCTCCCTAAGCTCCACATAATTTTAGATCAGGGTATCTACATCTATGCCCCACAGTTGTTGTGTAAAGGCCTGCCCTTTTCTGAGAAGAAAATATTGACAAGGGGAAGGGGAAGAAGGGAGGTGAGAGGGAGGAACTGGGAGGAGAGGAGAGAGGGGGAAATGTGGCCAGGCTATAAGTAAGTAAGCAAGCAAGAAGCAAGTAAGTAAGTAAATAAAAGTAAGTAAGTAAATTAATTAATTAATTAATTAATCAATTAAAAAGTTAAGTTAAGTTCTTGACTTCTGGACTTACTCATGATCCTCTGGGCTTCAAAGACCTGGGCCACTTCTGCACTACCCTCTGAAGCACACACAGTTTGTCTTCTAGTCTTTTTTATGCAAAAGTTGCTGTTCTTCTTGGTGGTCTTCCTATAATACTGGCATCACCAAATTTTTGACATAGATCTTCAAGTACTCTAACACTGCCCCAGGCTACTCAGACACAAGTTCTCTCCATGATCTTTTCAATCCTGGGACTTTTATTTCAACTAAGGCTTCATATATATCAAGTCTTCTTCTGGCATCTCACAGGGTCAAGCAGTAGCTGTGCTCCAGGAACCCTCTGCCAATGACTTCAAAACCAGTGGCATTTGGGAAATCTTATACCTTACCAAGTTCCTGTGCCATCACAAGGCACAGTCTTGTCCCTACCCCTAACCTTGGACATGGCTTCTGTGTACTGATCATGAGAAAATAGTTTCCAGAAGATTTAGCCTCAATAATGATGGTCTCTTCTTAATTGCTGGTGAATTTTCAGCCTCAGTTAACCAATCCAGTTGTTTTAGCTACCCATAAGTTTTACTTTACTGATTCTCAATCAAAAAATATCATTCAAACAGCCTCGAATGAATCTGATTCCTTCTGAAACTTCACAAATGAAGCTTCCATTTTCTGCACTATTCTAAAGATTCTTAGAATCCAAACTCCCATAGAACATCTCCTGACCTCTGAAGACTCAAAGCTTTTCCAGCCCCAAAATCAAATGTCACAATATATGGCCAGGTCTGTCACAAAATACACCACAATCCTGGTACTAATTTCTGTCTTAGTTAAGGTTTATATTACTATGAAAATTTTTACATCAAAAGCAATTTGTAAAAGAAAGGGTTTATTTCTCTTTTTACTTCCACACCATATTCTCTAATCCAAGGAAGACAATGTAGGAACTCAAGAGAGGAACCTAGAGACAAGAAATGAAGTAGACTCCATTGAGGAATGCTGTTACTGGCTTGCTCCCTTTCTCCTGCTTGTCCTGCTTTCTTATAACACCCAGGCCCACAGTGAGCTGGGCTCTATAACATCAAGCATCAATCAAGAAAATGTTTAGCTCTGTACCCCATTTTTAATAGGGTTATTTGGTTCTCTGGAGTCTAACTTCTTGAGTACTTTGTATATATTGGATATTAGTCCTCTATCAGATATAGGATTGATAAAGATCTTTTCCTAATCTATTGGTTGCCATTTTGTCCTGATTATAGTATCCTTTGCCTTACAGAAGCTTTTTCAGTTTTATGAGATCTCATTTGTCTATAATTGATCTTAGAGCCTGGGCCATTGGTATTCTGTTCAGGAAAAAATCCCCTGTGCCCATATACTCAAGGTTCTCCCCAACTTTCTCTTCTATTAGATTCAGTGTATCTGATTTTATATAGAGGCTCTGCCAGGGCCTGGCAAATACAGAGGCATATGCTTGCAGCCAACCATTGGACTCAGCACAGGGACCCCAGTGGAGGAGTTAGAGAAAGGACTGAAGGAGCTGAAGGAGTATTCAACCCCATAGGAAGAACAATATCAAACAGCCAAACCCCTAGGGACTAAACCACCAACCAAAGAGTATATATGGCTCTAGCCATATATGTAGCAGAAGATGGTCTTGTTGGGCATCGATGGGAAGAGAGGTCCTTGGTCCTGCGAAGAATCGATGCCCCAGTGTAAGGGAATACCAGGGCAGGGAGGCAGGAATGGGTGGGTGGGTAGGGGAGCACCATCATAGAAGCAGGGTGAGGGGGCTGGGATAGAGTGTTTCCAGAGGGGAAACTGGGAAAGGGGATAACATTTGAAATGTAAGTAAACAAAATATCCAATTAAAAAAAAAATGAAAAGAAAATGCCCCTCATAGGCTTAGCGCACAAGCCAAATAGCCAATCCATTTTCTTAGTTGACTTTCCCTCTTCTCAATTAATTCTATCTCGTGACATAAAACCAGTCAGCAGTACATTGTTAACTCAGTGTAGTGCTTCCTAGTGCCAGATGGTTCAATTTACATGATGCTGAAAAATGTAATCATGTGGCTTGCAGAGAATATTTTGTGTAAAAGCCATGACTAAGTCAATTCCCTAGATCCACAAAGGGATGATAAACACTATATTTCTAGTTGTACTTTCTTCTCTTGTAGACAAGGGGGGCAGTAGGCAGCCACCTCAAATGACTCCTGACATCCTTCTCTCCTGATGTTGAGTCAATCCCCCTCCAAGTTTAAACCTGCACAGAAACCATTACTGACCCAAAAATGTAGACACTTCATCTTTACCATGGTAGCTTGGTTTTGAACTCTTCATTTCCAACACTGTGCTCAAATTTAATCTCTGTTTCTATATGGTGAAATAACAAATGGTACTTTAAAAAAATTAGATCAATTATGTTGAAGAAAAAAATAATGAAAATTGTAGTTGGGGATGAAATCTATTTATCTTACTAACGTGAAGCCCTGAGAGAAGGAAGAAAGATAAAATCAGTTCAGGGCAAACTTTTCTTTATGTCAAGATAAAGACTAGGCATCACATCCTTCAGGGACATTTTTTCCAACAAGAACCCTGTGTAATAATGAAGGGACTATTCAAGAAGCTAAAAATCAAGTTTGCTGTAATTTCCAAAATAGAGGGATTTGGTCATCCCAAGTCAGGCAGATAGACTTTCTCTGATTTCTTGTTTTTCCAAAGAATCAGAGTAAATTTGAAATCAAGTAAAAATAATTCCACCAGATTGTCTGGTTGTGACTTAAAGTTGTAATATGGAAGCAGATGATTTATGGGTTGTCAGAAATGGCTACCTCAGAATCACCACCTGGAATAGAGAGTTACCTTTGATCTCAGGGTGATTTTATTATGTGTCTCTTTGTTCCTTTGTGGATGGCTTAAATCCAGTTTCTAAGAAAAGGTTGGGAGAACAGAGGCATACCCACTGAATAGTACATGCTTTTTTCAGCTTGACTGAATTAATGTATGAGCAGGCTAAGACTGCTCACTAACAGAGAAGTCCTACTGAGACTAGCTAACCCCTTCCCTTCTGTTGTGCATAAGAATCACACTGAAGTTTAGCTTGCTTTGTGGTTGGTGCTAGTCCACCAAAGTCCACAAAACTACATACCCTAGATTTTCTATACCTATGTCTGTTCTTTCTTTATCCCTTTAGCATCCTGGTCAGGTTTCTGGTATCAAGCCGTACAGGTTGTAATAGTTATCAGTCTTTAATATCAGACTGCACTTAAGCTATCAATCACACCTAAGAAAGGGAAGAAATACGTCAAATGGAGGTGGAATGCTTTCTCACTTCCGAGACTCTAGAATTTTGGAAAATGTGTTGCTCTGGTTTAGAAGTGACTTGATCTAAAACATTTTACTATACACAAATAAGTGGGTTAAGACAGAAATTAAGGATTAAATAAAGCTCTAAGAAAAAGCCTAAAGGGCAAAGAATTTGAGGGTTCATGCTAGTGAATGCCTGAGCTGCCTTTATGAAAAGCTAAGGATGATTCTAGTGGGCACTCAAAAGACTTGAGTAAGTCAGACAGTCTGTCTTCCTAGAGTTACCCTTCTGTTTGTCAGCAGAATGCTGGTAGAAATGTAGACAACAAAGGACATTCTGAAGAAATCTCTGATGGAAATGGAAATAAGGAGCATGTTAGTGGGTACTGGAGGAAAGGTGACCTTTGTTGTAAATTAGTGAAAGACTTAACTGAATCGTGCTCTTGGCTAGTACTTTGGTGCCTCTGATCAATGATGTATTTAGTGGAATAAATATCTGAGCAAATTGTTTAAGATGTATCACAATGTTTCTTAAATGCTCATAGCAATAGGCAAAACAAAACCAAAGAAATAAAATTATAAGGGAAGCAGGATTTGCATACCTGGATAATTCTATTTTACTCTATAGTAAATAATGAGGAGTCATGTTCAGGAGAGAAAACCAAAGCTGAGAATTAATCTTTTAACAAAGGGATTATGGGTAAGAAAAGTATGCTCATCAAAGCAGTAGAAGGCCAAACTAAAAAGTGGTTCAGAAGCAGAGTGCTGAAGCTTTTGAAGGAGCACTCACTAATTCTCAAGCAGCTATTATTGGTCATCCTTGCTGTGATTCACTTTCCCAGGTATGCCTTGGACCTCTCACTAGAGGGTACAAATTGTTTCCTTTGCCAAAATATGCTTGGTGCATCTCCTTTGTAATACAAGAATTTCTTAGCTGTAGGGGCATAGATATCACCCTGTAAAATAAAAGGGATATGTTAGTGAGCCATGAGACTTGTGCAGATAACTAAGACACAAGTAACACAACCACAGAGATACCTCACTAGGACAAGATGTACATGTTCCATGAGAAGGGAGCATGGCTATCTTTGAGACATTGGGCTAGTGTGGCCACCATATGTAATCCCAGGTATTTTTATGTCTAACCTGTGTGCATGTGTCTGTAATGCATGAGAACTATTGGGTTAATTGTGCCTAGAGAAATTACGAAAACATGCTGCCCCAACACCTTGTGGACACAATACTCTACAGTGAGACTAGGAGTCAGGGAAGATCATGCTCTAGTCATGAGATTCAACTCTGGGGAAGTGATATACCTCCATCTCTGGGCTCCATACATGCATGCTCTGCCCTAGCATGTATGGAGCCCAGAGTTCTATCCCATAGCATGACAAACCAAACAAATATATAAATATAGATGTAAATAATTTTTTTATTGCTTGCCTTGCTAAGTTTTGGTTGTAATCTAAACCAGTTAGCTATTTTTAATTTCCTAAATATTTCTTTTGGAATGGGGAACATACAAAATATGGCTCCCCTACTATTATAATTTCAAAGTATATACTTTGCTTGACCATATGGGATCACAGCAAGAGAAAATATTACCTCTTAGTATGAGGGTCTTCAATATCTGATTTAAATATCTATAAAAATTCTAGTTTCATACATTTTAAAAACTGACTCAAGCATATGAGACATTTGAGGCTAAGCAGATGAAGTCAACATATTTGTTAGATTAAAAACTGATTTGGATGGACTAGAAATAAATTCCTGTGTTTTGCATATATATGCTTCTCAAAATTTATATTATGAAACTTTCAATGTGGATGCCATTGATAAGGGACAGTGGTCTTTGGAGGGGTGATTAGATCTTGATGGAAGAATCATCACTAAGGTGATTAGGGATTGAAGAGTTAAATCATTTTATAAAGGTCTTGCCTTGCACAAGGACCTGAGTTTGCATTTCAAAATACATGAAAAAAAGTGGTTGTTCATACTTATAACCATAGTTTCAGGGATAGGGTGAAGAGATAGGCAAACATCTAGAAATTGTTAATCAACCTACTAGTCAGGAGTGGTTCAGGCCTATGAAAGACACTGTTTAAAATAAAGTAGATGATTTTCCTCTAGGGCGTCTTCTGACATACACACACACACACACACACGCATGCACACACACACACACTCACACACACACACATGCACACACATGCACTTATTTAAATGAATAAAGAGGAAGAGTGAAAGCACTTCCTTGATTCTACTATATAAGGGCATGTGGAAGATGCTAGTTATGGAAAACAGGCTACCACTAGACAACAAAGATGTTATCACCTTGACTTCATGCTTATTCAGCCTCCAGAACTATGAGCAATAAATGTCTACTGTTTATAACAAGTTGTTGGCCAAAGGGAATCTCACAAACAACCCAGGCTATAATCAAGGCTATTGGTTGCTCTTCACAAGCTAGTGGTAAGGCCCCATTGCTAAAGACAACAGGCACACAACTTAGAAAAGTCAAGATGGTGACTACTTTGAGCCTTCACTTCTGTGGATTAGTATTTCATGGTACTAGAAGGTTCTATACACACTACCATAGGAGTAAGGTAAACATCAACCCAACTTTAAACCCTTCAGTCTACAATGATATCTTGCCTGCAAGATAGGTTGGTGTAATAGTGACACAAATCTTGTGGAAACAACCAACAAATATCTGATTTGATATATGACCCATTCTATGAGATTGAACACATACCTGGTGCTGCTGCTGTGGTGGCCAAGAACATGAGACTAGATAGTCCAGGACCTAAGGGGAAACAGAATACTACTTTACTGCTAAAGGAACATAGCAACAAAAAGACTCCCAACAATAATTTCTATACTAATATAAGTGCCTTGCTTGTCCACCATCAGAGGAGGTTTCTTCTGTAACAGATGGGAACAAATATGAACACCAAAAAGCAGAACATATGCAAAGAGTGACTTAGCCGTAAATGGGATATCTCCATCAAATCTTTCCTATCAGAGCTCAGGAAATCCCAAAGAAGAAGATGGAAGAAGAGTGTAAGAGTCAGAGGAAATGGAGGAAACCAAGGAAACAAGGCCCACATATATGGTACACATATGAACTCACAGAGACTGGAGCAGCATACAAAAAGCCTATGTGGACCTGCACCAAATAGGGTCCTAGAGCTAAAAGGCAAAGCAGACGCATACCCCCATCCCCAATGCAGAAGCAATCTCCAATTGATAACCACTTGCAAATAAAAACTTAGTTTTCTCCAGTGGATTATCAGTAGTGATTAAAAACCTCTTTCAAGTGTAGGTGCAGCCATAGGAAGCTAATACATAATGAATTCAGTGGTATATTTGGAGGTCCCTTGTCCCATGATGTTGAATCGGGCCTTTTCCCCCTCCAGAGATCCTGTGCATGTATATAATTGCTTCTGGTTTTGTGGCCTAATGGAATTACTCTGTGGATGTGTGTTTCTGAAACTATATGTTCTTTTTCTTTGGGTTTTTCTTGTTTGTTTGCTTTTCCTTCTTATAATTTTCTAATGATATATTATATTGGATTGTATTACATTCTATTATAATGTATTATTATTCTTTAGATGACTGTTTTCTAAAAAAAAAGACAGGAAGTGGATCTAAATGGAAGGGAATGTAGAGAAGAGCTGGAAGGAATAGGAGGAGGGTAACTATAATCAGAATATATTGTATGAAAATTCATTTTCAATAAAAGAAAAATTATAATGTACTCATGGAAAAGAGTTAAATGTGTAAAAGAAGAACATGAAAGGAACAAAATTCATAATTATATTTTTAAAAAACAGAATATTTTGTGAAGTATTGGTTTTAATCTTTTCTTTAAAATCCTTGTAGGATTCTGTAGTGAATATCAGGACCCAGGTTTTTGTCAATTTGGAGACCTTTTTATTGTTACTTTAATCTTTTGCTTATAATAGATTTGTTTAAATTAATTATTTAAGCTTGACCTAACTTTGGTAGGTCATATGTGTAGGGAAATTTATACATTTATGTTTGGATTTTAAATTTGGTAAGTATAGAGTTTAAGGTATGTCTTTATGTTTATTTATTTGTTTCACGGTTATAACTGTTATAATGTGTCCTTTTCCATCTCTAATTTTATTAATTGGTTTGTCTCTCTTTGGTTAATTTGGCTAGAGTTTGTCAAACTTAAACATCTTTTACAGAACATAATCTTTGTTTCATTGATTGTTTTCTCACTTCTGTTTCATTAATTTCTACTGTGATTTAGTTATACTTTATTATTTCCTATTTTGTTTATTTTTGAGATTCCAATTTATGTTTTCTTTTTCTTTTTTCTTTTTTTATTTTTTGGTTTTTCAAGACAGGGTTTCTCTGCATAGCCCTGGCTGTCTTGGAGCTCACTTTGTAGACCAGGCTGGTCTCGAAGAGATTCTAATTTAATTAGAACATTTCTTCTTTCCCCTTCCTCCATCCATGCCCTCCCATATATTCCCTCTTTCTCCTTCAAACTCATAGCCTCTTTTTATCAGTTGTTATTGTCTTCATATATGTATATGCATATATTCTTAAATATAATCTGTTGAAATCATATAATGTCACGCCTGTGTTTTTAGGGTTTACAGGATAACATTAGTCTGACAGTTGCTGTGCTCTTTCCTGAGGAAGACTCTTGCTCCCGGCTTTATTCAGTTGCCTATAATTCTTTGTGTATGGTATATGCCTCTTTGGTTTTTTCCATTCTAGCTTGGCACATTCACTGTGTGATGCTTGTTCAGCTCATGTTTGGGCAGTCATGTTGATGAGACTTTACAGGTACGGGTTCTGGTGTTCCTAGAAGACAAACTCCAAGATTATTGAACTCATCAAGTACATGTCTCCTTGGAAAAAATATCATTGGTTAATAATGTATTAGTTGTAAAACAGATTTGTAAAAATTTCTAGAATTTCTTATTGAACATACTAACAAAGAAATTATGGTGACAGCACCATTCATAAGAGGGCTATATAAGTAATGAAGAAAGAAATTGAAGAATACACTAGAATATAAGGGGTGGGGGCATACATGTTCAAATATTGGAAGAATCAATATTGTCAAAATTGCTATCTTCCTTCCCAAAAGCAATCTACAGATTCAGTACAATCCCAATATAAATTCTAGTGCTCCTTTTCACAGAAATAAAAAACAAAGCCATCTAAAACTTCACATTGAAGTGAAAGGTAAGCAAGAAAACAGATTTAAAAATCAAGATGCCTCAAAGCTACTTTTAGCCAAAAGAAAACACGGAATTTTCAACCTATACCACAGAGCCAACTAAATAAGGCATTAGGTTACAAGGCACAAAACCACACATGAAGATCAATGAAGTAGACTATATGATTTAGATATAAGACTGCACAACTTCATCAACCTGATTTTTGACACGGATGGCAAAAGTGCCAATTGGAGAAAAGATGTCTTCAAAGCATAGTGCTAGGAAAGTTGGATAACTACCTATAGAGAAAGAAAATCAGATCTATATCTATAATAGAAATCAACTCCAAATGGATAAAAAAACCTTCAACATAAAGCCTGAAATGCTAAGATCTTTGATCCTCTTAGACTTGTTTTGTGCATGGTTATAGGTATGAGTTTATTTGCAGTATTGTAAATACTGACATCCAGCTAGAACAGCATAATTTTTTTTCATTGTGTATTTCTGACTTCATCAAAAATCAGGAGTCTATAGGGGTATGGATTTATGTTTAGGTCTATGATTTGATTTCACTGATCTGTCTGTTTTTATGCAAACACCATGTGATTTTTATTATGATAACTCTGTAGTACAGCTTAAATATAGGGATGGTGATACCTCCAGATGTTCCTTTATTGTACAGACTTTAGCTATCCTGGGATTTTTATTTTTCAATATGAAGTAGAGTATTTTCTTTTCAAGGTCTGTAAGGAATGGTGTTGGAATTTTGATGGGGATTGCATTGAATCTGTAGATTGATTTTGGTAGGATGGCCAATTTTACTATGTTAATTCTAATTTATCAGCATGGGAGATCATCCCATCTTCTAATATCTCCTTCAATTTTTTTCTTAAAACTTGAAGTATTTGTCATACAAGTATTTCACTTCCTTGGTTGGAGTTATCCTATGACATTTTATAATATTTGTGACTATTGTGAAAGATGCTGCTTTTCTTGTTCACTTGCCATTTGTGTATAAGAGAGCTATTGATTTCCTTTGGTTAATCCAGTACCTAGAGATTCACTGAAGATGTTTAATCAGCTATAGGAGCTCCCTCATAGAATTTTTAGTGTCAAAGTCCTCCTCATAAAACCAGATGCACTGTACTAAATAGAAAATGATGTGAGAATAGCCTTGAACATGTTGCCATAGGAGACAACTTCCTGAACAGAACACTGATAACACGGGTGCTAAGAAATCAGTAAATGGGACTTTGTAAGCCTGAAAAGCTTCTGTAAGGCAAAGGACACCATCAGTTGGAAAACATGCCAGCCTACAGAATGGGCAAAGTTTTTCATCAATTCAAAATCTAACAGAAGGCTAATATCAAATATATAAAGAAATCAAGAAGCTGGACATCAACAAACCAAATAATTTAATTAAAAATGGGGTACAAATCAAAAGAAAGAATTATCAGCAGAGAAGTCTCAAATGGCTGAGAAACTCTTAAGCAAATGTTCAACATCTGTACCCATCAAGAAAATGCAAATCAAATTGACACTGAGATTCCATTCTATAACTGCCAGAATGGCTAAGATACACACACACACACACACACACACACACACACACACACACACACAAGCAACATCCCATTCTGTCAAGTATGGGGAGCAAAGGGAATACTCCACTGCTGGTGGGAATGCAAATTTGTACAGCTACTTTGGAAGTCAATACAGTGGTTTCTCAGAAAATTGGAAATTGATCTACCTCAAGACCTACCTGTACCACTCTTGGGCATATACCTTAACAACACTCTTACCACAACATCCTACCACAAGGATACTGGTTCAGCTATGTTCATAGCAGCTTTATTCATTCATAGTAGCCAGAAACTCAAAATAATGCAGATGTCCCTCAACTGAAGAATGGATAAAAAAAAAAGTGATATGTTTACACAATCAAGCCTTATTCCATGGTTCAAATCAATGCATCATAAAATTTGCAGGCAAATGGATGGAACTACTAAACATCACCTTGAGTGAGGTTACTGAGACCTAGAAAGGCAAACATGGTATGCACTCACTTAAAAGTAGACATTAGCTGTTAGGTAAAGGATAATTATGCTACAATCCACAGAGCCAGAGAGGCAACATAACAAGGAGAGCTCAAGGTGGTCACATGGTTCTCTCTGGGAGGGGGAAATAAAGTAGATTTTGAGGGTGGACTGGGGGTAGGTGGGGATTGGAAAAGGAAGGATCAGGCAGGGGTGGGAGTGATGGAGAGAGAGTACTGGGAGAAACAGTTGGAATTGGAGGACATTTGGATGGCAATGTAAAAACCTAGTGTAGTGGAAACTCACTGAAATCTTTGAGAGTGACCCTTGCAAAGTCTTCTAGTAATGGTTGATACAGATCCTAAACTGGCCATCTTCTATAGAGAGGCTGGTTAGATTGTAGTTTGATGATTTTGTGGCTGGTATGAACTGGGACATCAACCTATTCACAAACCCTTCAACCTACAACCTATCCTGCCTGTAAAATGTGCTGGTATAATGGTGGTGAGCAACAAATGAATGATTGGTTCAACTTGAGACCTACACTATGAGCATGAGAGGGAGCCCATGCTTGATACTGCCTAGGTGGTTAGGAACCAGAGGGATGTCAGCACAGAGATCCAGGATAGAATCAAACAGGACAGGCAAAAAAAAGTCAATGAAATATTCTGCTGTACTCATAGATTGGTGTTTACTCCACTTTTCATCAGACAGGTCTTATTCAGCAACTTATGGGAGTACTAAACACAAGGTAAAGCCATGGGAACTCTGCAGATGAGGGAGAAGAGAGATTGTGTGACACAGAGGGTTTGAGGACAACATGAGAATATTTCCCATAGAATCAACTAACCAGAGATAATGGGGGCTCATAAAGACTGAGGAGAAAGTCACAGATCCTGTTTGGGTCTAAGCTAGGTCTTCTGCATATATGTTGTGGTTGTGTAGATTGGTGTTCTGATGAGGTTGCTAACACTGGGAGTAGCGGGTGTCTTTAACTCTTTTGCTTGTACTTGCGGCTGTTTTTCTCCTACTGGATTGTTTCATCTAGCCTTGCTATGAGGGTTTGTGTCTCGTCTTATTGTAACTTGTTAAGCCATGTTTGGTTAATATTCCTGGGAGGCCTTCTTGTTCTTCTTATTCTTCTTGTTCTTGTTCTTTTCTTGTTCTTGTCCTTGTCCTTCTCCTCTTCCTCCTCCTCATCTTCCTCTCCCTCTTACTCCTCCTCCTCTTCTTCTTCATGAGGAATGGTTCTGGGGTAGATGGGAAATAAGGGACAGACAGAAAGGATTGGAGAGAGGTGAAACCACAGTCAGGATGTAATATATGAAAGAAGAATTTTAAAAACAATAAAAACAAACAAGAAACCAAACCAAACAAAACCAAACCTGAAATGCTGTAGGGAAAAGTGCAGAATACTCTACTACAAGTTAAGAAGTGTAGACAAAAGTTTGTAAACAGGATTCTGGGCACATAGAAAACAAAATGGACCTCATGGAATTTAGAGTCTCAAAAAGAAGAACTTTCTTCTGATCAAGATAATAGGATCTGATCTGCGTGGAAACTAGTCATTTCAGGTGAGCTAGGTCAATCTCCTTGCCAAAGGACCACCTCTGAAACAGCCTTTGGAAGTCTTAAATTGTGCTAAAAATCAAATGGAATAATTAATTTCTCTGAGATGCTCACTAGGACAACATAAACCTCAGTCAGTATAACAACAATTAACATTTACTAGAAAATTCAGAATTTCAGTATATGCTGACTGAGTTTGAAAAAACCAAAAATGAAATGCATAATAGAGTGGGATTGTGAGGGTGAAAATCTTTCAAAGAACCTAGATTGTCAAGAGCCAATATTTCATAAATGCCCAATATATTTTACAACTTTTGTGCATCTTTTTTATCTCCCTTACCCTTATAGCTATTGTTTTTTTTTACACAAGCTCCAGCCCTCCACCCTCACCCATCTACATTCCTAGAACATGATGGTTTGGATTTACCAACTCTCCACCTGCACCTGCCACCCATTATTTCATTTCTGTTTCACCAATCCTTTAAAAACTAGTCAATCATGAAAGACTGTGAGGTCAGACCCCACTAAGTCAAAAGGGAAAATACAGTCACCACCTCCACTAGAATAAAAACAAAGTGAATTTCCCACCCCAGTAGGTCTTGGCACACATTTTGCAAAAAGAAATTGCCTTGCTGGGCTTAAAAACAATAAACTTTGGGGCAGCAAAGAAACTGTCAATCAAGTGCAAAAGCAGTCCCAAGAACAGAAAAAAAAATCCTCTTCTAGATATACACATGGCTAATAGGTAGAACACAAAGATAAATAAGATAGATAGATAGATAGATAGATAGATAGATAGATAGATAGATAGATAGATAGATAGATAGATAGACAGACTGTGAACAATAAGAAAATAAACAATCCAACCAAAGAAAAGAGTCTTGGTTTTGAACAGTAAATTCTCAAACAGAAGAAGCAGTGCAAATGGCTAATAAATGTAGTAAAAAGTGTTTAATGTATTTAACACCAAGAGAAATGCATATTAAAACTACTGTGAGTTTTCTCAGTCCATTGGTCAAAATGGTTATCATGGAAAACAACAAAGTAGCCTCTGTACCAGTCCAACCTGGGGAGAAACCTGGGCCTTCTCTCTCCAAGGACATTCCTGCACTGCCAGGGCTAGGTAGCATACTGTGGCCTGCGTACCAGCTCAGCCTAATGAGTTCACCAGAACCTCGCCCCCTGGCACTGTCCCCTACTCTCAGGCTTAGTGGAATTCTACAGCTTGTGCACCAGCTCAGCAAGGTAAGTAGCACAAGTCACCAGCCTGCTTTTGAACGATGAGCATCCCTGCAAGTACAGCTTGGACACCAGCACACGCAAGCCCAGGCTGAAGTCATATTCCCAAACTTTCTTGGTTACCACCAAAGTGGAATTTCCCTCATTCATTTCCTTATCAAAAATCATATTCAGATGTTTATAGTCACAATTTTAATGGATTTATGCCACATGGAATGATGCTGATAGTGCTTCCCCAAGTGTCATGTGCTGCCTGACAAGAAGGCGCTGGGAAGTAGTAAGAATGGAAAATAGCACTTTGAGTTGTTGAACAGAAGGATCAAGAGACTCCCCAAAAGCAATATTGGTTATTGCCATTGACCTTAGTTGCCTCCAAGAACTTGAAGGTAAACCCTGTTTCTAAAGACAATGTACATAACACAGGGCTTGGAGGAAACAAACTGGAACTGACCTTGAAGCCTTCTCTCTGAGGACTAGCTCTCACAGCATCTGAAGGTGGAATTCAAACTGCCAGCGAAGAAAAAGCAATAGCTAGACACAGCCACCTTTAAAGCCTATAAACCACACAATGACAGGCCTGGGAAGATGCTCCAAGTGGGTGACTTGACAAATATCTCAGTAGTTAACAGCATTTGCTTCTCTTATAGAGTCTGTGATTTTGGTTCTAATTTCCCACATAGCATCTCACAAACATCTTTAATTCCAGTTCTGGTAGATCTGATGCCCTCTTCTGTGTACACCAAGCACTACACAGACACATACACACTCACACACACATACACTCACACACACACACACATACACACACACTCACACACACACACACACACACACACACACACATACACTCACACACACACACACACACACACACGCAGGCAAAATACTCAATCATATAAAAGTAAATAAGCCATTAAAATAAGTTATCCCTAGTGGTACAGAGTGTCACTTTTATCTTAAAGGCAAACAATATCTATCTAATTAGACTTAAAGCATAGTTAATAGGAAGAAATTTACTCCTGGTACCATTAACCTAGCCAACTACTTGTGGCTATAGAGGTCACTGACGCTAGAGAAGAACCTACTATTGCCATTTTCCTAAACAAATATAAGTATTTTATATATTCATCCTTACACCCACAGATAAGTATGGGTCTCACTCGTTATCAAAGAAGCTTCTTTTTACAACAGATAAAACTATTATAGAGATCATAAGTTGTCAAAATGCAGATGGCAAGTGGCCATGGGGTTCTTAACACTATTGCTATATCTATAAAGAAACCCTTATGCCTAAGGCTTAGGAAACATCATGGGTGTGAGGATGAGAAATTGTAAGCACAAGAGGACCAGGGCACCTTCTGCCAGACAGTGTCTACTAGACTTAGGAGGACAGCTACTCTGCTGTACCATGAAATCACAATGATATGGTTGCCTAATGAAGATCTGAATAAAGGTGGCACATGCCAACCTGCCAACATAGATAGGACAAGTTTTACCAGGCTTTAACCCAGGTTGAAGAGCTATAGGTAACCAATGGCTGCTGGAAGAGGGAGAATTAGTTTTCTCTAGGGATGAGTTCCTTGGTTGTTAGCCCTAAACACATGTATATAAGCAACAATAGTGTGTGTTTATATGTGTGTGCATCTGTGTCTGTGTGTTTGTGTGTCTGTGTGTCTGTGTGTATGTCTGTGTGTATGCTGAGTCCATCATGGCCACGTATAAGACAATGGACAGTTTGGCATGGTTTTTGTGCCCTTGGAACAGAGGCAGTAGGGCATAAACCTCCATGAGTGTTGATGGTTGCTGTGGGTGTAAGGCTTGTTTGTATAATAGTGTACGTATTTTCATGTTCCTTCTTCAAGGTTAATGACTCCATGATAATCAGAGACAGCTAGGAAGTAAGGGCATGACTATGTCTCAGCAAAATGGTAGAATGCTGTGACCTTCAGTACAACCCTTAAGGCTGTGGGAAAGAATGCTGAAAACATGAGTTCAAAAACAAAATTTCTCAACTATGCAAAATATAATGATGCAATATGAATTGTATTAGGAGCTTCACAGATCTAAAGGAAGATACAGCTGCACTATGAGCCAGCTTGTCGGAAAAATGCTAAAGAAAGAGATAAAGAGATTTAGGACGTGTTGATCACAAGGCAAGATTCCACCCAGCTAAGATTTTTATTTGTGCTTACAAAGGTAGGTGGATTCCTGAGTTCAAGTACAGTCTGGGGTGAGCAAATTTAGGTCCAGGCATGGTCAGAATGGTAGTTCCAGGGCAGGGTCCCACACAGCTATCTTATTGTCTGTACTTGTGCTTTCCACCTCTTTTGCCTCTTTTGTAAGAATCAAGGGCCTAAGGTCATAGGAGGCTGATTCGTGGAAATCAAAGGGGAACCTGGGATAAAGACTGAATTGATATTAAAAAAAGACTGGGTATTTGGTCTGCAAGGGATGAGCTAGCTATCCAGAGAGTTTTTAGAACAGCAAGTGAAAGCTGTCTCAAGCAGAACACTCATATTTTTGAGCCTGTAGACTCATATTTTTCAAAACCTGCTCCCATAGTGTTAACCTATGATTTGATTTTGTGTTGTTTTGCCTCTCTCAAACACCCCTTCTGTCAGGAACCCCAACCTAGCAAAGGCTGGTCATTGGTATGTGTAAGTGTATGTATGGATATGTGTGTGCAAAAATGAGAGAGAGAGAGAGAGAGAGAGAGAGAGAGAGAGAGAGAGAGAGAGAGAGAGTATAACATGGGCACATGGGGAGGGTTGGAAGGGTGAAAAGGATAACTGCAAATTAAGTAAATACAGTACTCATATGTTAAGTTCTCAAGAGAATAAAACTTAAGCAAGCCAGCAATACTAACAAGGCTGTAGGAAAAGGGGATCATTATTCACTGCAGCTGGGAGTGTAAATTGGTGTAGCCAATGTAGTAAATTGGTGAGATTCATTGTGTAGGGTTCTCAGAATTATAAAAATAAAGCCACTATATGTTCCAACACTATCATTCCTGGGAACTTACTCAAAGGACTCTATATCTTATAACAGAGACACAGTCACATCATGTTCATTGCTTCCCTGTTTATAATAGCTAGAAAATAGACTTACCTCCTCATCAACTAATGACTATAATGAAAATGTGGCATATTTGCACAATGAAATTTCATTTGCTGCAAAGAAAAATGAAATTGTGAGATTTTCGTAAAGAAACTTATAGAATGGAAAGATCATATTGAATGGAGTAACCTGGACTCAGAATAGCAAATACCATGTGTTCTTTCTTGTAAGTGAATCATATGTTTGGATTTTTATTATATTTCTGTGTTTAAATTGGAGTATCTGTAAAGGTCACAGAATAAACAAAGTGCCATGAGAGCTGAAGTGGCTGTCTTGGGTGAGGGACAGTAAAACACATGCAGTATGAAAATGAAGGGAACACAAGGTGCCAAAGTTTTAAATGAAGATTGAGGGAGTGGAAGGGCAATACTTGGAAGCTTGTCAAACAAAATGTAGACCATATGGAAAGTCATATAGAAACCTACTAATCTATAAAAACAACTAAAATTTTGATTAATTTTTTAAAAAAATAATGTTACAATGGAGGCATCACATATGGTTGGATAACGCCCTTTCAAGAATCTATAGGTCTTTAAACAAATATTTAAGTGCCAGGTGTGGGTTATATTCCTGAGACCAAGAACCCCCCAGAAGCTACCAAAATAAGGAAGGCTATTACCATTGTTCTGAACACTGACTAGAACCAGGTAGAAATGAAGAACCATATGGTATGAAGCACACAGATCACTCAAACTAAAGTGAAGCTGGAAGCCTCCACCTTACCAATTGCATTCATAGAGCTGAAAGTGTTGTGCAGGGCACTAGAAAAAAACCCTCAGTAGCCTTTCACAGCTGTGGTGCTTGAGTACCATAATACCAACCTTCCAGGAGGTATATGCCCCCGTTGTGAAATCACTTGGACACCTGGAAATCACAGGTTAAATGGAAAGTGTTTCCTTGACATTATGATGGGACTTCCTCCTGGGAATTCTCCTCCACAGGAGACATCATCCCTGAGGAGTCCTTGCCGTTTGTCATTTCTCTGGTCCTCCTTGACTGCAGGAACACTGCCACATGTATGCTGTCACTAGTTCTAAACTACTGAATCCTGAAAGAAACTGACCTTTCACATTTTCCTCATTTATGCTGGTTATTCTAAAGCCAGCAAGGCACAATATAATACAGAGAATTTCTGTGTTCTACAATCAAAGAATACTGAAGAAAAGGAAAAGATGGAAGGGAGAGAACACTATCCCATGATACAGGAAAATAAAACCAAGTTTTTCTTCATATCAAGTGACTTAGGGGGCATAATTTCCAGAGGGAGAAAAGTGAAATGACTTGGTCCCTTGTGAATAGGCTTTTTACCCAGTCTATTTTCCTTTTCCTCCTGTGCGAGTTTCTGTCTATCTGAACCTTCTCCACTTGCCTGGGAACACAGGAGGCTAGCCTGGATGAGCTACATCAACAGTATTCCTTATACCTTAGCTTCCAACAGGCTTCCACAGATAGGAATTACTGGCTGAGAGTCAGGTATAAAAGGAGGGATGAGGCCACCACACTTGTTCTTGTTCACATCTGTCAATGGGTATAACTCTAGTAGAGAGTTCACTTGATATCCCATTCTGTCCTCCAGATGCTATTTCCTGTGACTCTTCAGGCTAAAAAACAGAAAGTGGCATTATAGTCCTGCTCTTGTTTATCTCAGACTATTCCTTCATATCACAAACATAATCCATATATCACAAATAGACTTTCTTAAAACCTTCTCAAATTCACTGTTTGCTTTTAACATCTTTCTTGCCTAGATCAGTCAGTATCCTAAGATGGCATCTATTGTAAGAGGTGGTCATTGTTCTAGTCATTGTAACTCTGTGGGCTATAGTCAAGATTATCCTGGTATAATGGGTGGTATATTGTTAAAGAGTCATGCACTGTTTGAACTTGTTGAGAAACTGGTTCTGGAAACAGGGTCCCCCCCTTAATGCATACCCTTGCATTTTTATGTAAAGTGTTTTTCAGGACCTTATATCCTGGATCATTCTTGTCTGTTTGGCTTTGTACTGAATAGAAATAAAATGGCAAGCAGCTAACTGTATTTAAAACATTGAGGGTTTGAGAACTGCTGGGTACTATTTCTATCTGAAGTGACTATTATTTACCTCATAACATGACAACTCCTGCAGTAGGAAGGAGAAGGGGACACTCATTCACAGAGAGGAGTCTGACTACCTCAGCTTCCCTACTCAGTTTATGCTGGCTGATTCCAAACACCTGGTTTTCTGATGTCCTCTATCTGCTCTGATTGATTCTTATACTTAGACAACTCCCCCTTAGGAGCTGTTCAAGACTTTTGATCAAGGACTCCAGATGCCTGCCTCAATGGGTATAATCCAGTCAATTTATGCTGGATGTTTGTAAGGTCCTGATTAGATTATGTTTTTATTTTCTCTCTCAATCAGGCTACTCCAGTCATTTCTAATGGATGCTGTAAGTACCTGACTTGCTTTTAAAAACAATCTATGACTTGTAATTAATGCTTTCACTGTTCCTTGTTTATACTTAATAAACTCACCCATTCTAAACAACAACAAAAGTGTATGGTGATTGTAGATCATTCATGGAGCAATAGAAAACCACAGGAGAAGGGGAAGGGAGAAGTCATTTCACACATGGCCCCTGCCCTTTCTTTCTAAACTTTCTATCTTTTTTCATTTAAGTAAAATGTTAATGAAATGTAACTAAAGACAGTTCTGGGAGAGAAAGTGCACCCATAGCTGAATAACAGGCTGAGAGAGTATAGGTGAAGAACAGTTTCAGTTTATGTTGGTGAAGTAAAGCTGCATCCTTGGGATTTGGCATTTTGTATTTAGCTCATATTTAGTTCTTGTTTAAACTTACAGTAGGGTATACAACTTCTGAATATCTCAGCTTCATCCTGCTTGACAATTCAAATTTATGTGCTATTCTTAAAACTGGAGTTGAGTGGGTTAATGTGTGGCAAGCACTCTAAACAATGTTCAATGTGGGTAACAAATGTATGCATATGTCTAGATGAGTATATTTGAGGCTCACTGAATCTTAATTGCTGGCACTTCTTTCTCTCTAGCCCTCAGTTTCTTCCTCCTCCACTTCTTTTCATAAATAAGTTTTCCAGCAAATCTAATGTTTCTGTTAGCTTTGTTCAGCTAAGAATTCTGGATAGAGGATTCAGCTGGGGTGCTTTTCAACAGTCTGTATTCTAGCCCTGACTTTTTCTCTAGCTTCTAATGAACTTTGAGAAAAGATTTTCATCTATTTTGTGCCCTTGTTCCCTGGGTTGATTACAAATCAAGAAGCACATTTTATTTTAACTCCAGCAAAGTTAATATGGAGAAGAAATACAAATGTCAAGTAAGCCCTCACAGCATTTTCAAAGTGTTCACCATTCTCATCCACCAAGGAAATACTGATCAAAACTACTTGATATAACATCACACCACAGTACAGCCACTTTAGAAACCAGTCTGGAGGCATTATAAATACTAAAAAGAAAAAGGAAAAAATAGCTACCATATGGCACCACTATATTGATTTGGACATGTACCCCAAAGACTCCATACCTTTCAACAAAGATTCATGCACACCCACCTTTGGGGTACGCATGGGAAATGTTTCCCATAGGTTCAGGCATTTGAGCATCTTTTATTCAGTTGGTGGCACTGTTTGGAGAGGTCACAGGGCAGTGTGTCCTTGACAGAGGAAGTACACATCACTGAGAGACAAGCCTCACCTGCTTCCAGTTCACTCTCAGTTTCATGCTTGCCTTTGATGTGATTGGTCTCTTAGCTTCCTGTTGCTATGCCTACTGCTTACTGCTATGCCTCCTCACCTGATTGACTCCTATCTTTTAAGGAATATAAGTCCTAATAAATTCTCTTTCCTTTGAGTTGCCTTTGGTAGTGACGCTTTATTACAACAGAAAGGTAACTAATAAAATGATCATTATTGCTCTAGTCATACTAGTTGGGAAACAAAAACAGCCTATATGTCCATAAACTGATGGATAAATTAGGAAAATGTGGTTTATAGATACACAAAGCAATTTTATTAACTACAAAGTAATATGCAGTTATGAAATTTATACAAAAATTAATAGAACTCAGAACACACACACACACACAAATACTGAGTGAGGCAACTCCCAGAAATATAAAGCTTCTTGTTCTCTCTCAAATGTGGATCCCAGCTTTGAATATTTCAGTTTTTGTATATAATTTGGAATACTCCTTGATACCAGGAAACTAGAAAGGGGCCATGTAGTGGAGGAATATGTTGTTTAAACTTAAAGTAGGGTAACACGAACATGAAATGAGGGCAATAGAACATGTGAAAGGAGAGGAAGAATATTGGGCTAACAAGGTTTGTCATGGATGGGTGTGGAAGGAGAGAAGGTAAGTAGAAATCCACCAACTTGATAGGAAGAGAGATGATGGTGGATCTTTCATACAGCTGTGACAAATAGACTCTAGATGAGCCAATGGGTTTGTACTAGACAATATCACGGTCATTTGAAAGTGGTAGTTGAAAGATGTGCTCAGTTTCTGCTTGGCCTAATTTGTATACACTTGGACAAAGTGACAGCAAGAAGATCAGAATTGGGCTGAGGTGGTTGCTCAGTGGTAGAACTCTTCTTACTTTGAAGGCATGGGACTCTAGGCTTGATCCCCAGTAATTTGTTAGGAGGCAAAAATGGTGAACTGGCAAGATGGCTCAGGGTAAAAGTAAATGCTTTACAAGCCTGACAACCTTAATTTAGTCCCCAGTTTTCACAATAGGAAAGAATCAGCTACTAAAAGTTATGCTCTGAACTCAACCATGTGTAGACTGTGGTTACTGTGGACACACATATACACCCACACCACTTACCCACACTACACACACATACCACATACATACCACATACATACATAACATATATATATAATACATATGTACACACAAACCACATACACACACACCAAATACTCAACACATACATGCACCACATGCATACACACCACATACTCACCACATACACACACACCACATGCATACACACCACATACTCACACACTACATACACAAACACCACACACAAACATATATACACAATAAATAATAATGTACATAATAAATGTAATAATTGCATTAAAAATAAAATGAAGATCAGAAGTATTTGGATCTGTCTTTTCAGAACTCCGAGGAAAAGTCAGTTGAGCATCTATTTCAGAGCAAAGCCAAACTGAACTATAGATGGATGTCAAATTGAACATGAAAATTGTGGGCAAAGAAAGTGAAGGACTCATGCAAAAGTGGGGTACAGAAATCGTGTTAGAAAGACATGAAAGCATAAACTGCAGCTTTCAAAATCAACAACCATAAAGAATAAGACTTAGTGATTTGCACCCTGAAGGAGTAAATGGTTTGGTAGTTGTCCTTCATTCACAAAAAAAAAAAAACCCTGCCACATATAAAATAAATGTGTTAAAAGCAGGCCTCTGGGACAGTCATCCTTGAGAGAGAGAAAGTATGACCTTTATAGCCCTCCTGGTTTCTTCCTTGACATGCTTCTAGTACAGTAAGTAACCCTTAAACACAGCAACAAAATAAATGAAGGAGCTGTGTAACTGATTACAAGGCCTATGATCAGCATTCTAGGTTGTACCAGTGACTGGAACTTGTAAGGAAGGGCAATAAGGAGAATGTAAACTAACTGGAGGCTCAGGTATCTGCAGCAGGACTCTAGAGCAAGCAATTCTAGAAGCCAGCAGTAGTTCATATGCAAAGAAAATCATGCTGTCAACATGGCAGTCCAGTATGAAAAGAGTAGAGTAAGAAAATTTGGGGTGGGACACCTAAGGGAGGTCTTTTATAGGTAGAGTATCAAAAAATGGGTGATACCTCATCAGAAATGGTGGAGACCAGATAGAAAAGTGATGTTTTCTAAAGTGCTGTGTTATACACAATATTCTGATAAATGTCATATGTTATTTAAATTTACTAAGAAACTGACTCTGCCTCAGAGCTCCCAGGGACTAAACCACCAATCAAAGAGTACACATGGTGGGACAAATGGTTCCAGCAGCATATATAACAGAGGATGGCCAAGTCGGTCATCAATGGGAAGAGAGGCCCTTGGCCCTGTGAAGGTTTTATGCCCCAGTGTATGGGAATGCCAGGGCCAGGAAGTGGGAGAGGGTGGGTTGGTGGTGGTGGTGGGGGAAACAGGGTTTTTTTGTTTTTGTTTTTGTTTTTTTCTTTGCTTTTCTTTTTTCTCTCTCTCTCTTTTTTTTATTTTGGAGGAGATATCATATGACATGTAAATAAAGAAAATATCTAATAAAAATACAAAAAATAATAAACTGGCTCTGGAATAGGGTAGACTCCCCTATTTCAGACCCAAGTACATTTGTCTCAAAGTCTCCTCCAAACCCTTGTCCTGGGACAGTCTGGTTCTGTGTAACAGGGAGATGGAGAAAAAGCAAACATCTAAGGCAACTGAGCGCACACTGCACCTTTGAGAACAGCTAAAAATTAAACCTTCTCTAAGATCATCACTATTGTTTATCACAAGGTCTAAAAATGCCTGTGGTGGGAAAAAGAAACATGAAGCTCATCTTAAGAGACAGGTCTCAGTTAGGGACTTCAGCCACTGGCTCCAAATTCCCCAGTAAGTTCCTTCTAGACCTTTGTAGGTCCTTGCTTGTCAGTGCTCCCTCTTTTTTTCCCCTCAGCTAGACTGTCTTAGCCCTCTCCGCTGGATGTTATAAATCCCTGAGTGATGCTTTGCTGTTCATCTGCTGTTCTTTCTGCTACTTGCTATTTGCTCTCCTACTCTTGTTCCCTATGTGTACTTCATAAATTCATTCGTTCAAAACCAAAGCACAGCTATCCTAGATTATTCTTCTGATCACACAGAGCATGTTCATTCATCACCTATGCTGAATGAAATGAGGGAGCATGAATGCCCTGGGCACTCGCCGTGAAGTCAGAGTATACTCACTTCTGCAGAGGAGAAAGTCCTCCAGCTCTAAAGATTGAAATAAAACATAAAAGTAGAAGCAAGCTCTTTACTACACAGTATCCGTACCACATTCAGAATGTCAGCTCCCCCTCCACTGACTGCAAAGGACCTTAGAACCAAGAAGCCTAAAATACCCATCGTGCCAGCTCCAACAATCTTCTGTACCATCATCAAAAGAGGCAAGGAAAGAATCTGCTCCACTTTGCCAATGCTTTAGTGGCTAGATATGAAGATTGATTTGCTTGGTTTAAAGACAGGGAGCCATAAATGTACATTATAATCTATACATTTGATTCAGTTTGGACTAAAGGAGACACTCCTCCACCACAACCAATCACACAGAAAAACAGAGTCACCAGTGGTACCAAAACAAAATTCAAGCAAAATCCCTGTGTTATTTGACACCACAAAGTCAATCAACCACTCTGGATGACAACCACCTTGATTTCAACAGCCTGCCCTCTGGTTATGGGTTTTACATAATATAGAGTATATCCTTTTATATGAAGGTATCTTTTTTTTCCTCATAATGATGTTTCAGAAATTCTCACTCTGCTGACAACCTTATAGTTTATTGCTTCTCACTGGTATGCAGAATGCGCTTGTGAATATCCCACAGTTTATCAATTCCTCCACTCCTAGACTAGCGAGCATGTTTAGCCTTAAACTGTTACTAAACACTAAATGTTCTTGGGAACATTTGCTCCTTAAATTATAGCACACGTTGCAAATATTTCAGTTGTCTACGTAAGAATGGAAATGCTTGATGGTGTATTTTGTATTTGGCTTTAATAAATGCTATTAAGTGTTTTTAAATCAGTGTTGCAAACTTAACTTCAGTACGCAGGATATAAATGTTTCCCGTTGTTCATAACAAAACTCAGGTAAGAACTGCTATGCCCTGATTTTGCTGTTGTTCTCAGCCACGTTTTCAGTTGTATAATAAGCATTATGATACTTTTCATTAATATCTCTCCCAAGAATAAGAAATATGAGGGACTCATTGCATGAAAGTATTACCTATTTGGATAGAATCTTCCATGAAGTGCTGCTTCTCTGTTGTAGCCTCTGCCTTTTCCTTACTTATTTGTAGTTCTTAAATACTCTCATGAGTCTCTTGCTGTATGTACGGGTGCATTTAAATGGTTTCCTCTCTGTTGAGTTAGCACTCCAAGGTGCCTTGTTTAGTTTTTGTTTGCTTGTTTGTTTTTTGGCTTGGTTTGGTTTGATTTTTTCTTTTTTTACACTGACATCTGCTCAGCAATGCAGACGGAGATGTCATAAGGTGATTACTGATATCTTAGCAGTATTTAAATTTTCCAACAGTGACCATGAACTATGTCAACATTTACTTAGATCTTTAATCCTTGTCAGTGATTTACAGCTTAATGAATAATGATTTCTACATTATCTTGGAGATTTTTGCCTAATATATGAGTATTTGATGCTATCAAGTAACCTTAGTTTTCAAATTTCCGTGTGCTATTGGTGATATATAAGATATGTATTAGATAGTTTACTTCTGAACATAGATTTACTATATGAGGTTGTGCTTATTACATCCCTATCTTCCCCTTATATTCATCAAGTTTTTGTATGTTTACTGTCATGACACTGTTCCTTCCTCTCTGGGCCCTGTAACATGTTCATTCTCAACCATGCATGGCTGAGAATGGAATGGCTGCATGATGCCGAGTAGAAGTTTTCAGGGCAGATAGACAACTACACATGTTCAGTGCCACTCCTCTTGGTATACTGCCAATGCCATACTTTTGAGTTAGGATGATCTATGTGGTCATTAATTACAAACATGCTGAGTGAAATATTCCATTAATGGCTGTGGCACAATTGTTTATTTACTTGGTCACTGAGAGACAATTGGTTTATGAGCAGTTTTATCTATTATGAATTGCTCAAGGCCATGAATATATATCCTTATATTGTGTTGCAAAGTGTTGTTATTCTCTTTTACATTCTTATGTGAATTCTGTGGGCATATTGAGTTTTCCTGGTTAAATAGGAAAATCATGCCATATTGTAATTAAGGAAATATGTTTATTTAACTATGTAAAATGTGGCCAGATTTTAAAAGGAGTTATACTAGTTTATATTTCTTCAAGAAAACCACATGATACAATAAAAACACTATAAGAACACATGTTTCATTCTAATAAAAGCTTAGTAAATTCATTTATTTTTAAATTTAGAGGCTATGAAATATAAGGAAGAGGATAGACAATATCAATGCTTGCTTTAATGTTCTTTTTATGAATAAATTTCTAGAATATGCCAACCTTGGATAGAAAATATGTCTGTTTTCTACAGGTTAAGGCTTTAGGAAGGGATCTCACACAGAGGTCTATGGAGACAATTCTTGATATAAATGAAAATTCAGTGCCATAAGTGTGGCAAAAGCTACATTACCCCCTTTAATCCACAGACTCACGAATATGAACATTTAAATCTGTTGAAATTCATTGTGTTTACACTGTTCATACAAAAGAGCTAATTATAAAAATTAAAATACAAAAATATGTTTGCATTTCATAAACAACCATGCAATCTTTAGCTTAGCTCATCATATCTTTAAGTTTTGTCCACAGTATTCCCTATCAAGGCCTTGACAATTTATAGCATTTGATTTTATTTTTTACGTTTTTAATTATTGTACATTATATGGGATGGGCACATGGTATCACAGTGCACACGTTTATGTCTGAGGACAACTTAGAGTTCTTCTTTTATACCATGCAGGTCCCAATGATATACACAGGTCATCCATCAAGCTTGATGAATGAAGTCATTTCACTAGCCCAGCACCTTCTTTTGTTTTAATGATTATGTCTGGTAAGAATAAAGACAGTTTTACTCTTCAATAAATGTGACAATATTTTACTACTTGGTGTTTATTTGATTAATTCAGTATACTTTTGGAGATTTGGGTTTGTTTTGTTTTGAGACAGAGTCTTACTATATAGTCCTGGCTGGCCTGAAAGTCACTATATTGACCAGGCTGGCCTCAAACTCAGAGAGATCTGCCTGTCTCTACCTCTATGATGACAGCCATTTACACAGTGTCTTATGCATTTACTGGCAGTTCACTCATTTCCTCCTTATCACAATCCTTTGTGTCAGGAACTACTCCTATTCTACTTTCAGATAAGTAGACTAAGAGGGACTAACTGACTGCTCCCCACATTAGTGATCCAGTGGAAACTTAATGTCATTCTCTACACTAACTGCCTGTTTATTAAATACTACAAGTGTTCATGCAGTTCAGGTTTTATATTTTCATGCTGATGTTTTAATTTGTATAAAATAGATTTGTACTTTTGGGAACATATTGAACCATTGCCTAAATTATGCTAGAAACTTTTCAAAACCTCAAAAATTCCCTCATGCCCTTCTTATACAAAACATACTCTTACAGCAGCGACCTGAAGCAACTACTAGTGGCTTTCTGTTCTTATCATTTGTCAACTTGCAAGACACTATATAAATGCAATCATATATTTTAAATCTGAGCTCCTTTTCTGTGTATTATTGCACATATAGTTATAGATAATAATTGGCTTCATTATGATATGTTCACGAATATGTATAATGTATTTTGATAATGTTAAATTCCCATCATCCTCTCTTCTCCCTCTTCCATTTCTGATCTCCTTTCCTTTTTCTAAGTAGTACCTCTTTTACCTTCAAGTCTTTTTTCAGTGAGCCAATGAGTTTGATTGGAGTTGCTTTTAGAGGCATGGACAAGGCATCACTTTCAGAAGCATAGGTATCATTCTAGTGGCTACAGCACTGAAGAAAATGTGAGGCATCTTGTGCTCAGAAGCACTCAGTTGGGCTTTCTCTGAGTCTTTCTGTGCCTTATTTCTTGTGTATTTATATTGGTTAGTTTTTATTGTTGGTTTGACACAAAATAGAGACACCTTGGAAGAAGGACCTCAATCAAGGAATTGCCTCCATCAGATTGGCCTATGGGCACATCTGTGGGATATTGTAATGATTGTAGTTGAGGGCCAATATAAAAGGTGCCACCCCACTGTGGGTGGCATTACTGTTAGGTTAGTGGGTCTGGTCTATATAATAGTATGCTAAACAAGTCAAAAAGAACAAAGCAGTAGCAGTGTCCTATCACAGTTTTTGTTTTGAGTTCCAGTCTTGATTTCCCTGAATAGACTATATCATGAAAGTCACATAAACCCTTGCCTTCCCAAGTTGCTTTGAATTGTGCTATTTATCACAGCAACAGAAAACAACCTAGGATGTTATAGTTTTTCTTTTTTGGTAACTGAAGGACAGTAAAGTTCTAAGTTTTTGACAGTAGTTTTTTATTTACCTGGTAAATACCAGACCCTAGTTACTAGGTCCTATCGCTAGACTATACTGAGGCTTTTAGAAGGCTGGCAAAGTCTTCCAAAGTGTCTATACCATTTCATATGCCCACCAACAATGACTGAGACTTCCTGATGCCCACAGCTTCTCCTTAACAGCACTTATCCTTGGCCATCTTTAGCTTCTGATCATTCTAGTAATTATATAGTAGTATCTCACTGCTTTTTAACTTGTATTTCCCTGATGACATCTTATATTGAGCCTATTTTTCTTTTTCGTTTCCCTTTGTGTATTTGTGTAGATGAATGTCTATACAGGTATTTTACCTGATTTTCACCTGGTTTGCTTATTTTCTCAGTGTTGAATTTTAAGAGATTTTTGCATATTTTTGATATTGTTTCTGCTAGATAATTATTGCAAACAAATGCTCTTTCCAAGGTATGGCTTATATTTCCTTTTTCTTAATGGTGTCTTTCACAGAGCACAAGTTTTAAATTTTACTAAGGTCCCATATGGCAATTGCTGGTGCATTGTGCTTTGAATTTAATCCCATTTATTAGGGAAGGATTTTCTGAGCTCCGCACTAAGCCATGAGAAATCAGCCTGCCATTTTGTAAACTATAAAGGGGACCAGACACCATACTGAGCAACTTGCATCCTGCACAATGCTAAATCCTTCCAATACCTTTACAGAATGGATACAAACTTAAATCTTTATTTTATTCCACAGTGGGTTTAAGACTGATCAGATTGCCTGATGCTGCAATGATAGAAAATGCGAAGTTAATGTTTTAGCCTACACAGCCTGAGCTGATGTCTGTGCAGCTTGTCACTGTGCTGTCCTGATGCCTAGAAACTGAGGTGGTGTCAGGTCAAGCCCAGCACCTAGAGGTGGGGTCTTTAAAGGTTTCAAATGATAATTCATCTGATACTTCTCCTTTCTTTGAGCCTCAAATTTCAATATCATACTTTTCTACTCTATCTTATTTTTAAAACATTTTTAATTGAAAAAGAATTATCTCTCCCACCTCCATTTCTTCCCTCTGACCCCTTACAGGTACCCTCCAACCCCTCCTATTAGCTAGATCCTGACTCTCAAGTTCATAGCCTCTTTTTACTTGAGTATCATTGTTACGTGCATGTTATATCAGTGTATGCAGCAATATATAAATGTAACCTTCTGAGTCTATTTTTGTTCTTTGTGTGTATATGGTGTCAAGACTCATTGCTTCATATAGGAGAATCAAAACAGAGGCTTATCCTTGGGACAGGCTCATTATATTTCTCTTAGAAGTCATTAGTTGTCTGTAGTTCTTCGTCTAGGAGTGAGAGCAACATTTCTGCACTTTCCACATTTATACATCCATTGGTATTGCCATTATACTGAGCTGGTTTATGCAATAATTTCTAGGAAAGGCTGTTTCATATCAAATTTCCCAGTATTCTGGATCTTATGATCTATTGTCCCTTATTTCATGATATTCCCTAAACAAAAGCTATGATTTATATGTATCTGTTGGGTCTGCGTTTCCTACAACTGATATCTGCTTCAGGTCCAGTTGTGGTTTTCTGATTTTCATTTTTAGAAAATGGTCTTTGTTTTCTGTAAACATAGACTTCTGTGATGTGGAAAAGTAGCTATCTTTATCTCTGAGTATAAGGATAAGATTTATAATAAGATTTATAATATAGTAAGGAATTTATGCTGGTCTAGCAAAGTACCATCAATGAACTCTTCACTAAGGCCTAAGACCTCACTAGCCCTGGTAAGATAACTGGGTATCCAGTAGCAGGCATGATTGCTTATCTGTTAAGTAAACTTTAAGCCCAATTAGACAATTGTTAGTTACCACTGACATGTAAGTATAATTTTTATTGGATATCTTCTTTGTTTTCATTTCAAATGTTATCCCCTTTCCCAGTTTTCCTTCCTCCCAGAAATGCCCTATCACATCCTCCCTCCTCCTGTTTCTATGAAGGTGTTCCCCCACCCACCCTCCTCCCCTCCCTCCATTCCTCTACACTGGGGCATCTATCAAGCCTTCATAGAACCAAATAACTCTCATTCCATTGTTACATAACAAGGCCATCCTCTGCTACATATGCAGCTGGAGCCATGTGTACTCCTCTGTTGATGGATTAGTCCCTGGGAGTCCTGGGGGGGGGGGTCTGGTTGGTTGATATTGTTGTTCTTCCCATGGGGTTGAACTGACTGAACCTTTATAGATAGATATCTTGCCATGCTAGTCATTATCATAGTTCATAGCTACAACTACGTAGACCATTTTGCTCCTTTTTCTTGGAAGCTTGCATAGACTTTGCTTTCAGTTCAAATCCAGCTGGAATCATCTGTGTCTTGTGCCAGAACTGTGCCATGTCTTCAGCAATAGAGGTCCACCCTCAAACGAGAAGTAACCATGGAATAAATTGATAGTCTATATTGTTTTTGGAGTTTCTTAGAATAACCTAATCAACCATTCAAAAGGAGCTTTCTCATGCATGGTGGTAAGTTTTTTGCTAGTCAGTGGTTCTTGTGGGGAACACTCTTACCGACCACAGCCCTTTTATTTCCAACAAGCTCACCAATGGCTGAACATAGAGCACTAGTTACCCTGGAGATCTGAAATGAAGTCTACTGTACTCCAGGAGCTCAAACCAAGCATATCTCCCTGCTTTTACTGTCTCTTTCCTACAACATTTAACATTTCCTCTTGTTTAAAAATGAGAACTATCAGTCTGCCTGTGCCTCTGTATCTGTCTCTCTCTACCTCTGTCTCTCTCTGCAGCAATTCAGCCAGCCACTCCTCACTACTGACTTGGCACCTGCTCCTTCTCTTTGGAAATTCTTCCCTGGTAACTTGGCACAGTGCATCTTTTCTATCATTCCAACATCAACACCCAGTCTGCTGCATTCCTTACTTCATGCTCCGATTTATTCCTCTCACTTGAAGCTATGTTGCTTTCTTATTTGATATTTGCTGTTTCCCTGATGTGAAATGTAACTATGTGAAAGTTGATTTGGCTTAAGTCTTTCATCTCCCTGAACTGAAGCTATGATAATTTTATCTTGTTAAATTCATAGCACCAGCAAAGTATCTGGTACAACAAAAGGTTCTTTTGCTGTAATTTTTTTTTCAGTGCTTAGAATTCTCAACCTTTATCAATGGCTCATTCTTTGGCACCTCTCATATATATTTAGAAAAAAAATCCTTCCTCCATTGTACTTTGTGTAAATGGTTTTTGTATTTTTTTCCTTTGTGCAGTAAATCAGTAGCATTCATGTACATGTATGGGTCCCCTTAAGATTCTAAGTAACTGAAGTCTGTAGATTGTGTTTTACTCACACTCCCTAACATGTGATTTCTCATAGATGATTACTCACTTCCAATGCCCAGTTCAGCATCTGGCACACAAATGATACTCAGAGAGTTCTTTCTGGATATATGGAAGAATAAATAATCAGGAGTTTATGGGATGCCTTGTTTAATGGGTCCCCTCCCCCTGCCCACTTGACACAATCTAGAACAGTGTTTCTCAACCTGTGAATTGCAACCCCTTGGGGGCTCAAACAACTCTTTCACAGAGGTCACCTAAGACCATCTGGATATCTGACGTTTAACTTATGATTTATCATGATAGCGAAATGATAGTTATGCAGCAGCCAAGAAGATAATTTTATGGTTGAGGCTCCATACATGAGGAACTATATTAATAAGATGCAGCATTAATAAACTCTGATCTAGACTTATCTGGGAAAAGGAACTGAGACCTCTTTTGTGATTGGGTAACCTTACTCATGATGATATCCTCCAGATCCATCCACTTTCCTAAGAATTTCAGAAATTCATTCTTTTTAATAGCTGAATGTGAATGTGTACCATATTTTCTGTATCCACCCTCTGTTGAGGGACATCTGGGTTCTGGCTATTATAAATAAGGCAGCTGTGAATATAGTGGAGCATGTGTTCTTATTACATGTTGGAGCATCTTCTGGGTATATGCCCAGGAATGTTATAGCTGGGTCCTCAGATAGAACTATGTCCAATTTTTTGAGGAACCGCCAAACTGATTTCAAGAGGGGTTGTACTAGCTTGCAATTCCACCAGCAATGGAGGAGTGTTCCTATTTCTCTACAATTTCCCCAGCTTCTGCTGTCGTCTGCCATTTTGATCTTAGTCATTCTGATTAGTGTAAGGAAGAATCTCAGGGTTGTTTTAATTTGCATTTCCATGATGACTAAGGGTGTTGAACATTTCTCTTGATGCTTCTCAGCCATTCAGTATTCGTCAGTTGAGAATTCTTTGTGTAGATCTATACCCTAACTTTTTGTTTGTTTGTTTTTTTGAGACAACATTACTCTGGCTGTCCTAGAACTCACTCAGTAGACCAGGCTGGCCTCAAATTCAGAAATCCACCTGCCTCTGCCTCCCAAAAGCTGGTATTAAAGACATGCACCACCATTGCCCAGCTGTACCCCATTTTTAATAGGGTTATTTGGTTCTCTGGAGTCTAACTTCTTGAGTTCTTTGTATATATTAGATATTAGCCCTCTATTGGATGTAGGGTTGGTAAAAATCTTTTCCCAATCTGTTGGGTGCCATTTAGTCCTGTTGACAGTGTTCTTTGCCTTACAGAAGCTTAGCAATTTAATGAGGTCCCATTCGTCAATTCTTGATCTTAGAGCATAAGCTATTGGTGTTCTCTTCAGGAAATTTTCGCCTGTGCCTATGTGCTCCAGGCTTTTCCCAACTTATTTTTCTATTAGTTTCAGTGTATCTGGTTGTATTTGGAGGTCCTTGATCCACTTGGACTTGAGCTTTGTACAAGGAGATAAGAATGGATCTATTTGCATTCTTCTACATGCTAACCACCAGTTGAGCCAGGACCATTTGTTGAAAATGCTGTCTTTTTCCACTGGATGGTTTTAGCTCCTTTGTCAAAGAACAAGTGACCATGTGTGTGGGTTCATTTCTGGGTCTTCAAGTCTATTCCATTGATCTACCTGCCTGCCACTGTACCAAAACCATACAATTTTCATCACAATTGCTCTGTAGTATAGTACAGCTTGAGGTCAGAGATGGTGATTCCCCCAGAAGTTCTTTTATTGTTGAGAATAATTTTTAATATCCTGGGGTTTTTGTTATTACAGATGAATTTGCTAATTGCTCTTTCTAAGTCTGTGAAGAATTGAGTTGGAATTTTGATGGGGATTGCATTGAATCTGTAGATTACTTTGGGCAAGATGGCCATTTTTACTATATTAATCCTGCCAATACATGAGCATGGGAGATCTTTCCATCTTCTGAGTTCTTTGATTTCTTTCTTCAAAGACTTCAAGTTCTTGTCATATAGATCTTTTACTTGTGTAGTTAGAGTCACACCAAGGTATTTTATATTATTTGTGATTATTGTGAAGGGTGTTGTTTCCCTAATTTCTTTCTCCACCTGTTTGTCCTTTGTGTAGAGGAAGGCCACTGATATGTTTGTGCTAATTTCATATCCAGCTACTTTGCTGAAGTTGTTTATCAAGTTTAGGAGTTCTCTAGTGGAATTTTTGGGGTCACTTAAGTATACTATCATATCATCAGCAAATAGTGGTATTTTGACTTCTTCCTTTCCAATTTGTATCCTTTTGGCCTCTTTTTGTTGTCTAATTGCTTTAGCTATGAATTCAAGTACAACATTGAATAGGTATGGAGAGATTGGGCATCCTTGTCTAGTCCCTGATTTTAGTGGGACTGCTTCAAGTTTCTGTCCATTTAGTTTGATGTTGGCTACTGGTTTGCTGTATATTGCTTTGACTATGTTTAGGTATAGGCTTTGAATTCCTGATCTTGCAAAATCTTTTAAAATGAAGAGGTGTTAGATTTTGTCAAATGCTTTCTTAGTGTCTAATGAGATGATCACGTGGTCTTTTTCTTTGAGTTTGTTTATATAGTGGATTACATTGATGGATTTCCACATATCAACCCAACCTGCATCCCTGGGATGAAGCCAACTTGATTATGATTGATGATCATTTTGATGTGTGCTTGGATATGGTTTGTGAGAATTTTATTAAGTATTTTTGCATTGATATTCATGAGGGAAATTGGTCTGAAATTCTCTTTCTTTGTTGGGTCCTCGTGTGGTTTAGGTATCAGAGTAATTGTGGCTTCATAGAACTAATTGCGTAGAGTACCTACTATTTCTATTTTGTGGAATAGTTTGAGGAGTATTGGTATTAAGTCTGCTTTGAAGATCTGATAAAACTCTGCGCTAAACCCATCTGGTCCTGGGTTTTTGATTTGTTTTGTTTTGTTTCTTGTTTTTTTTTTTTTTTTGCTTGGGAGACTATTAATGACTGTTTTTATTTCCTTAGGGGATATGGGACTGTTTAGATCATTTATCTGAACTTGATTTAACTTTGGCACCTGGTATTTGCCTAGAAAAATTGTACATTTCATCCAGGTTTTCCAGTTTTATTGAGTATATACTTTTGTAATAGGATCTGATGTTTTTTTTGAATTTCCTAAGTTTCTGTTGTTTCATTTCTGTTTTTGTTAATTGAGATACTGTCTCTGTGCCCTCTAGCTAGTCTGGCTAAAGGCTTATCTATTTTGTTGATTTTCTCAAAGAATCATGTCCTGGTTTTGTTGATTCTTTGTATAGTTCTTTTTGTTTCCACTTGATTTCAGCCCTGAGTTTATTTCCTGCCTTGGACTCCTCTTGGGTGAATTTGCTTCTTTTTGTTCTAGAGCTTTCAGATGTGCTGACAAACTTAAGTTAGTGTATGCTTTCTCCAGTTTCTTTTGGGAGGCACTCAGAGCTATGAGTTTTCCTCTTAGCACTGCATTCATTGTGTCCCATAAGATTAAGTATGTTGTGGCTTTGTTTTCATTAAACTCTAAAAAGTATTTAATTCGTTCTTTATTTCTTCTTTGACAAAGTTATCATTGAGTAGACCATCTTTAGCTTCCATGTGTATGTGGGCTTTCTAATGTTTATGTTGTTGAGGAACAGCCTTAGTCTGTGGTGATATGATAGGATGCATGGAATTATTTCAATCTTCTTGTAATTGTTGAAGTCTGTTTTGTGACCAGTTATATGGTCAGTTTTGGAGAAGGTAGGATGAGGTGCTGAGAAGAAGGTTATTCTTTTGTTTTAGGATGAAGTGTTCATAAATATCTACTTAAATCCATTTTTTTCATAACTTTTGTCAGTTTCACTGTGTCTCTGCTTAGTTTCTCTTTCCATGATCTGTCCATTGCTGAGAGTGTTGAAGTCTTTCACTATTATTGTCTGCAGTGTAATATATGCTTTGAGCTTTAGTAAAGTTCCTTTTATGAATGTAGATGCCCTTACATTTGGAAAATAGATGTTCAGAATTGAGAGTTCATCTTAGTAGATTTTACCTTTGATGAGTATGAAGTGTCCCTCCTTATCTTTTTTGATAACTTTAGCTTGAAAATCAATTTTATTTGATATTAGAATGGTTTCTCCAGCTTGTTTCTTGGGACCATTTGCTTGGAAAATTGTTTTCCAGCCTTTTATTCTGAGGTAGTGTCTGTCTTTGTCACTGAGGTGGGTTTTCTGTTTGCAGCAAAATATTGGGTTCTGTTTACATATCCAGCCTGTTAGTCTATGTCTTTTTATTGGGGAATTGAGTCCATTGATATTAATAGATATTAAGGAAAAGTAATTGTTGCTTCCTGTTATTTTTGTTGTTAGAGCTGGAATTCTGTTCATGTGGCTATCTTCTTTTAGTTTTGTTGAAAGATTACTCTCTTGCTTTTTCTAGGGTGTAGTTTTCCTCCTTGTGTGGGAGTTTTCCATTAATTATCATTTGAAGGGCTGGGTTTGTGGAAAGATATTGTATAAATTTGGTTTTGTTATAGAATATCTTGGTTTCTCTGTGTATGGTAATTGAGAGTTTTGCTGGGTATAGTTCCCTGGGCTGCATTTGTGTTCTCTTAAGGTATATATGACATCAGCCCAAGATCTTTTGGCTTTCATAGTCTCTGGTGAGAAGTCTGGTGTAATTCTGATAGGCCTGCCTTTATGTGTTACTTGACCTTTTTCCCTTACTGCTTTTAATATTCTTTCTTTGTTTTGTGAATTTGGGTTTTTTATTATTATATGATGGGAGGAATTTCCTTTCTGGTCCAAACTATTTGGAGTTCTGTAGGCTTCTTGTATATTCACGGGCATCTCTCTCTTTAGGTAAGGGAAGTTTTCTTCTATAATTTTGTTGAAGATATTTACTGGCCCTTTAAGTTAGAAATCTTCACTCTCTTCTATATCTATTATCCTTACATTTTATCTTCTGATTCTGTCCTGAATTTCCTGGATGTTTTGGGTTAGGATCTTTTTGCATTTTCTATGACTGTTATGTCAATATTTTCTATGGTATCTTTTTCACCTTAGATTCTCTCTTCTATCTCTTGTATTCTGCTGGTGATGCTTGTATCTATGGATCCTGGCTTCTTTCCTAGGTTTTCTATCTACAGAGTTGTCTCCCTTTATGATTTCTTTATTGTTTCTACTTCCATTTTTAGATCCTGGATGGTTTTGCTCAATTCTGTCACCTGTTTGGTTGTGTTTTCCTGTAATTCTTTAAAGGATTTTTGTGTTTCCTCTTTAAGGGCTTCTACCTGTTTACCTGTATTCTCCTGTATTTCTTTATGCCCTTCTTAAAATCCTCTATCAACCTCATGAGATATGATTTTAAATCTGAATCTTGCTTTTCTGTCTTGTTGTGGTATCCACCACTAACTGTGGTGGGAGTACTGGCTTCTGACGATGCCAAGTATTCTTGGTTTCTGTTGGTAAGGTTCTTGCATTTGCCTTTCACCATGTTAATCTCTAGTGTTAGATGTTCTTGCTGTTTCTGGCTGGAGGTTGTTCCTCCTGTAGGTCTGTAAGCCTCTGTCAGCACTCCTGGGAGACCAGCTCTCTCCTGGAAAGACCCATGCACAGGGAGCTGTGGAACAGCCCCGCCTCCTGGGTGCAGATTGATGCAGGAAACACCCTCTTCTACTTCTGCGGCCTGTGGGCTCTTGACTGGTACCACCTTACACCTATATTTTCTTAATTAATGATTAATGCAAGAGAATCTAACATACTTGGGCATTGACATCACTAGGAAGATGGTAATTAGTTGTATACGAAAGCAGGTTGATCAAGTCAGTAAACTACATTTCTTAATAGAGTCTGCTTCAGCTCCTGCCTGCAGGTTCAGGCCTTGGGTTTCTGCCTTGACTTCATTTCATGATGGCCTACAAACTGTAAGATGAAATAAATCTTCTTTCCCCCAAAAGGTCATGGCCTTCATCATAATAAACTCAAATATATTAAGCTAAAATTAAAGTAGAACAGAAATCAATTTAGTTAAATGCTATGGGACATAACTGAGTATTTGAGTTTTAGCGCTATTTGCATCAGAAGATAATTTATGTGAATTATAGCTGTCATTTGAAACCTACAATTATTTTCCTAAAATCTATTCCTAATGAACATCATTTAGGTTGTATGCCCAGGCTACCTCTCTAGCCTGAGATACTGACACTTACCTACACAGAATTATACAATAGTTGGATGGGCTCCTCAGCAGCTGGACTGAGTGCTTTGCTTCTGAGAGGACAGAGCTAGGGAAACTCATTCATTGACATCCAGTATTCCAAACTATAAAGAGAGCACTGGGGACTGAGACCTTGAAGATAGTGGATCCTATCTACCTGTGTGATTATGCATAGCTCTGAAAAAGCTTAATAGCCACCTATCACCACATCCAACTAATCCTCTTTAATTTCTGGATACTGTACCACAAGAATGTCCAGTTTTCCACCCCAAATACAGACTCACCTCTACTATACACTACAATAGCTACTTTTATTGCTATGGTAAACACCATAACCAAAATAACAGTAGAATAAGAATAAGAGGGTTTATTTACAGTTGCAGAAGGGAAGTAAATAACAGTGCTAAAAGTATGATAGCAAGTGAGAGAAAGAAGCTGAGAGATCATATCTTCTACCACAAAAATCAAAGCAAAGAGCATGAACTCAATGTCAATGATGATACAGAAGCTCCCGTAAGCTTCTCCCTCCTAAATGTGCCATTAACCAAGGACAACATATTAAAAATACCCAAACCAATGGGTAATACTTTTCAACAAAACCACAGAATTCCACTCCCTAATTCCCATAGACTAACGGTCATATCATAATACAAAATTAATTTAGTCCTATTTCAAAAGTCTCTAACATCTTTAATAGTTTCAACACTGTTTAAGAATCTGAAACCTCTTCAGAGTCTCAAGGCAATCTCTTACATGTGATCCCCACCCCACAATGCCAAAAGGCACATTACAAACATCTAATATTCAATGGCAAAGAATATAAGTTACCACCCCCTTAAGGGGAATATTAAGGAACTCTTGAAGCAAACCAAAATGAATCCCAGCAGGGCAAACACAAAATCCTGTAGCTCTATGCCTGATATCTAAGATCTTAGTTTCAAAGAGCATAGATGACTCCACCCCTTAATCTTAGCTGCCTGTATTACACAGTACATCTCTCTCTTAGGCTGGCTCCACTCCAGATATGCAGATCTCCCTTGCAGGAGTCTGTGGTTCTTAGAATTTCTAACATTGAGGGGGGTCAATTAATTTTGACTTCTTACAACTTCGATTTTGTAGTTTTATTCTCATAACCTTTCAGATGCTCCCTTGTTACCTCTCATCTGGCCTAAGTAGCTCTCTGAAAGTATGGAGTAAGAATTTATAAGTCCTGCCAGGTGGTGGTGGTGCATGCCTTTAATCCCAACACTTGGGAAGCAGAGGCAAGCACAAGCAGACTTCTGAGTTCAAGGCAAGCCTAGTCTACAGAGTGAGTTCCAGGGCAGCCAGGGATATACAGAGAAACCCTGTCTTGAAAAACAAAAACAAAACAAAACAAAAATTTACAAGTCCTAACCCCTCTACTTTTACATCTTTCAAACCAACAAGCCAGACACTTCTAGGTTTAACTGCCAGACTGGGATGGACCCAGTCCACCTTGAATCATATTAGCAACATATTTTGTATGCTATTGTTGATAAGAGCATAAAACTCCCCTACATCTTCTCATTTCACATTTGAAAGTTTAATCATCTTGCCCAAGAATACTTATTGTCTAAATTCAGGACAGGGTATTTTTCCTTAGTGGTGCTAATTTTAATAATTACAGCTTCTCTTTCAGTACATGCCTTGACTGTAACATTAAATTCCTCAACTGCCTTTTTTCCTCCAAATCATACATTTAAATTTTTTTCTATTCTGTTTGTTTATTTTCATCATTGATCCACATAAGGGTTATTAGTAATAACCATTCAGCAAGCTCAATGTTGTTCTGTCTTAAAATTTCCTCTACCAAAGACATTAGTGCATTGTTTTTTCATTTAGTCTAGGACCCCAAAGGAGGCAGTCAAAGCCTTTGTTAAAATATCACAGGCGCAGCTTCCAGCCCACTTGTTAACAGAGACTTGGCTCTTTGACACTTCCTGAGCCAGCCCTCCATATTATAGATTACTGTCAGCACTACTTTGATGTGGGACAAGGCTACATAGTCTTTCAGATTCCACCCAGAATGATCAATTAAACCCTACTTACAGCACTCAAATGCGTTTCTAGTCCAAATTTTAAAATCTGCCACATTCCTCCCCTAAACTAACATGGTCACTTTCTTCACAGCAATAATACCACCCTTCAGGTTCCAACTCTATATTAGATATTTGTTATTTATTGCTGTGATAAAATACCAGGACCAGAAATGAGTTCATTTTGGCTTATAATTTTGGGGCAAGAGCGTCTATGATGGCAGGGGAGATATGACAGCAGGTGTACAGAGCAGGAAGCTGAGAGGTCACCTCTTCAGCTGCAAATGTGAAGCACAAGGTTGAAGTGGATGTAACATTAGGTTATCAACTTCCAAAGCATGGCCCTACAGACATATTCTCCCCCAACTCTCCACTTTCTAGAGTTACCATACATTTCCAAATATCACTCCCAAGTGGAGAACAAGTTTTCAAATACCCAGTCTATGAATGAAATTTCTTATTCAAACAATCATGCATTCAGACAGTATAATATTACATGAATCATGAGACTCTCCCATTTTCAATTCCAATGTATACAAAATGAAATGAGAGCCAATGATCTGCCATAAGCTATCCTACTTCATACCTCACCCCTCAAGTACATTTCAACTCCCCTAATTTTAATGAATTCCTCTGTCATAAAGTAATCCTGAGGCATACAAGGTGAGGCAGATGTAACACTGGCTGGGAGTAGAGCAATGATGATAAAGATGTGGCCATCTTGTTGACTTCTAGTGTTAGGATCACAGATTACAGTTTGCTGCAGCTTCTGCCTCCTTCCTGATTTCACGATCTTAAAAATACAGGTTGCTCAGTCAGAAAGGCTTCATAGACGTTTTTGCTTCTGAAAATTCATCTTGGCCTAGAGATGAAAAATCTGAGCCAACTTGTTATCTTCCTCAAAGCATATGTGGATGTTGGTTCCAAGCCTGTCTTACCAGCTCTCTCTGGCTCTAAAGGAAAATGAACATTTGAATTGCCAACGTTCAGGTTCACAGTATGTAGCCCAAGGAGCAACATTGAAAGTCAGTGCTTTAAGATTGGATTTAGATTTAGGCACTGAGTGAAAGGTCATCTTGCTTTGTCAAACTTCTCTCCCCTCTTCTTTCCATTCCATTGCCTCTGTCCATTTAAGGTCTTTATTGCATATCCTCTGAGTCCCCCACCCCCACCCCCAGGGAGATCTCCCTGTCTCTAGCCTGGCCTCATCCATGACATTCTTCACAATGTACAAACTTGACTTCAACTAATGAAAATCACCCTGTGACAGAAGCTTCCAGGAGCCAAGCATTGCCTGAAGAATACATGTGTAGCATAGAATAATTAAAGCAAGCTAATTCACTTATTCATCACCCAAATATTTATTTGTGATAAAAATTGAAATTTATTTTTATAGGGGAACAGGAGATGATTGATTTGGTGCAGTGATTGCCTTGGAAGCAGGATAACTTCAACTTGATCCACAAAACCATGGGCATAGTGACATACACTTGTAATCCAAACATGAGAGAAGTGGTGATAGGCAGACACATGGGGATTGCTGGCCACACACGATAGTCTAATTGGTGAGTTTTAGAGAAATGAAGTCTCTGTGTCAAAAAAAGCATTCCAGAGATTAGCACCTAAGTTTGCTCTCTAGCCTCCACATTCACAAGCACTCAAGTACATGAGCATGTGTACACTCATGTGTATACACAGACACACACACACACTCACACCAGATATCTCCTTTAGTAATTTTTAAATATCACTGTTTACAAGGGACCAAACTGTCATGTCTGGCATAAAGTTTCCCTAACATCTTTCCTATGGTTCTTTATATTGCATATATTCTTCCACCTCATCCCCTATGTCCTTCACCACAGAGTATTGTCAGCACCAGAATGAACTGTTCTTTCAGTTGCATGCACCATAGAATTGCATATATGTATCTGTATCTCTATCTCTATGTATATATAATGTATGCATCTGTGTATATATATATATATGTATGTATATGTGTATATATATTTATATATGATGTATCTGTATATGATGTATATATGTGTATGTGTCTATATGTATATGTATCTATATGTATGTCTATATGTTTATGTATATGTATATACATGTGTGTATATATACATATATATATGTATATGCATATATATATATATATATACATACATACATATATGGAAACTTAGAGGTAGGTCACAGCAAGTCCTTCATTCAAACATCAAGAAACTGTGGTTTCCTTGTTTGATTATACATATATAATTAATTGAATATTCCATAGACTGATAATCTCTAGCGAGACCTTACCATGTGGCTATCTCCACAATTCAGACATAAGTAAAGGATGCCACAGTGAACTTTACCAGTGGAAAGAAGGAGTAATCCAAAGATAAGATGTGCATGAACTCTCAGTCTTCACCATTTGTCTAAAACTGAAACAGTGACTAGCAAGAACACAAAGTTCTACACCTTCTCTCTTTACTCTTCCAAGGAAGCCATGTGTTCCCATTCTTGCAATGTTGCTTCTCAGCACAATGGAGGCCCTATATGGACCTGAGAGCAGACTTGACTCCTCATACACTTCCCCACAACAGAGCATACAAAAATCACAAATGCTGAGGTTCAATACATCATAAATAAAATGATCATGATAGATATCCACAGAATACTCTACTCAAACACTACACAGTTCAAACTTTTCTCAGCATCCCATGGTACTTTCTCTAAAACAGATCATATATTGTGACATAAACTAATTCTCAACAAATATAGGAAAATTAAAGTAACTGTTATTATAGATTTTGTTGATGCTTTGTAAATTTCACATCATGCATTTCAACCCCACTCATCTCTCCTTCCCTCCATATCTGCCCTCTGCTTTTGTAGCCTCCACACAAAAGAAAAGAAAAACAAAACAAAATAAACAGAAAACCCATCTCATCTTGGAAGCTGCAGTGTGTCACACAGTATACCCTTTTGTCCAAGCATATTTACTCCATCTGGTTTGAAGTCCCTGGCTTCTGCTACTCTATCAATATTGGATCCTCACCAGGAGTCTTCTCAGATATCCTCTTGTTGTTGTGTCATAGAGATACTGCAGCTTTGGATCTCCAGGACTAGCCCTTTCCTGTGCCCTCACAGTTCACAAATGATGTCAATATGGAGTAGGCAAACTAAAGACCTGGATCTGGGTCTATATAGCAACTGAGTTGGTCAGCCTGTCAGTTCTTCTGCATTCATTCCATGAGAGCCAGCTCTCCCACACTCACACAAGGACCAGCTCTCCAGCACTGCCCTGGTGAGGAAGGAGCTAATTCTCCTGAGTGTCACAGCCATGTTCTGACCACAAAGGAATTAAGATAGAATCAATAGCAAAAGAAACTATAGAAATACACACACATACACATACACACACGGATATTAACCTCCCACTGGATCCTGAATGGATCACAGACTAAATCAAGAAGATAATTAAAGATTTTTAGCATTGAACTAAAATAAAACATAATGTATCAGAATCAACAGTACACAATGAGAGAAGTGTATAGATCTCACTGTCTATATTTAACATTTTAAAACATAGGAGGAGCTGAGGAAATGGTTCAAAATATAAGAAAAATTGCTATTCTTCCAGAGGACACAGTCTTGACTCCTAACATCCACACAGGGACTCACAAACATCTGTATCTCAGTAGGTATCAAGCACATGCAAAACACACATACATATTTACATGCACATGTGTGCAGGCAGGTACATGGTACATGGTACATATGTATGTGTGTAGGTTGTGTGTGTGTGTGTGTGTGTTTGTGTGCATCGTAAGACCTTGCAAAAACAAAAATAAACCAAGTCCAAAAGTATTTGGTGGAGATAAATAATATCAAAACAAAAATTACTGAAATGGCTCTGCCAGTGCCTGACAAATACAGGAATGGATGCTCACAGCCACCCATTGGACTGAACACAGGTTCCCCAATGAAGGAGTTAGAGAAAGGACCCAAGAAGCTGAAGGGATTTGCAGCACCATAGGAGGAACAACAATATGAACTAACCAGTACCCCCAGAGCTCCCAGAGATTAAACCACCAACCAAAGAGTGCACAAAGAAAGACTCAGGACTTTAGTAGCATATGTAGCAGTGGATGGCCTTGTGGAACAACAATGAGAAGAGAGGCCCTTGGTCTTGTGAAAGCTCGATGCCCCTGTGTAGGGGAATGGCAGGACAGGGAAGTGGAAGAAGGTGGGTTAGTGAACAGGGGGAGGGGAGAGGATGGGATGGGGGGGTTGGAGGGGAAATGAGGAAAGGAGATAAAATTTGATATGTAAATAATGAAAATATTTAATAAAAAAGAGTTAAGATGAAAAACTAATACAAACTTTCAACAGTTCAACTACCTTCTGAGTAAAAGGTGCCCTCTCTATATACTCACATTAATACAGTATTTGAAGACTTAGCTTGAGGGATAATAAAAGCTAAAGAAATAAAAGGGATATAAATAGGAAAGGAAGAATTTTGAGTATCTGTATTTGCAGATAACATAATTACATACATAAGAGTCTTTATTGATTTTACTAGAAAGCTCCTAGAGTTGATAAATACTTTCAGCAAAATAGCAGTATATAAAATTAACCTATGAAAATTTGTAGCCTTTCTATATACTGATAATAAATATATAGAGAAAGAAATTGGGGGAATAATCACATTCACTGTAGCATCAAAAAATAAAAATATCTTGTAATAAACTTAACCAGGAAAATGAATGGACTCTACAATTGAACATGTTAAGACCCTGAAGAAAGAAATTAGAAAACATGAGAAAATGGAAAGACCTCACTTGCTTTTAGAACAGAAGAATAAATTTTGTAAAATTTGTCATCCTACCAAAAGCAAATTTCAAACTTCCAAGAGCATTCTTCATGCAGAAAAAGGAATCTCTGAATTTATATCAGAGAAATAATGGCCTATGCTACTCTGAACACAAAGAATACTGCTGCAACATCAACATATGTAATTTTAAGTTATACTGAAAATTCATACTAATAAAAAAGTATCATATTGACCTAAAATAGACATCAATAAACTAGAATTGAACCCAAATATAAACTAACAAATACACAGACAACTAATTTTTTAATTAAATATGTTCATTGATAATTTTCCTCATATGCATAATGCATAGACTACTCTCACTCCCTCCATATTCCCTTTCCCATTATCTCTCTCTACTCCCCCCATTATTCTCTATAAATATTTCTCAGTTTAATGTTTATTCTTGTTCTTTTATGGCAGAGTAAGTTTAACATGTCATCTGCATGAACACACATTTGGATATGTCTGTTGGAGCATACTCAACAGCGGGTATACAACTTAAGGCAATGACTTCTCCTTTCCCAGAATCTATCAGTAGCCAATAATTCAGTCATAAGAGTAGGATCCACTGCCACCCCAGTCTGTGACTGACTGAAAATGGCATTTCACAGTCCTCTACTTTATCCTCTGGCTCTTACATATTCCCCTCCCCCTTCTTCAATGTTCATGTGGCCTCAAAGGAATGGTGTAAATGTTTTCTTTAGAGCTAAGAACTCAACTGCCATTTATTTTCACAATCTTTAGCAGCTAGTAGTCCTAATTCACCACCTTGCAAAGAAAGGTTTCAGTGATTAAAGCTAAGAGTAGCTTGTCTTTATGTTGGCAAAAACACAGACATTCAGAAGCATTTTGATGCTATATAAATATAGTAAAAAAAAAAAAAAGGTAGTAAATCACCCCCCCCAACACTGTGTTTAGGTTTATGACCTCCCTAGACATGGGTTCCTTAAAATGAAGACAGTCTCCTTTCCAGTAAGAGGTGGTTGATGCCACTATTGTACAGGTAGGGACAAGATTCCTGACAGATTAGTTTTGTGTTTGTGGGGTTCAGAGCTGGGTAAAGGTGCTAAGGCTTTGCTCTCCCAGCAGCTTGCATAGTACTTGCAGCATTAGGAGACGTACACAGAGAAAGTTTCCACCTCAGTCCCAGCCTGCTGTCCCTGTGGCTTGTGGCTGTGGGTGGGGTCTTCAGCATAAAAACTGTCTCATTTTCTAGTATCCAAGAATACTGTCAAGAGTCGGAATTGTCTGGAGAGACTCTGGGGCCTCAGAAATACTCTGAAGTGTCATGAAGTACCCTTCATTACTGAAATGGAGAAGGAAAGCCTTATTATCTTCATAAATGATATCAGATTCTCATTAAAATACCTAATTTAAAAATGAATGGAATAAAATTAGATATTTTCCAGAAGTCTTTAAAAAATAACGAAGCTAGGTAAATAATATATGGCTTTGTCTATAAAATGAGGGCTATTGTACTCTAAGGCTTAGGGGACATTACATAAAGGCACATAGCTTATAAACAGCCAGCCAGAGGGAAAGCATCGTTTTATCTAATAGACAGAAGGACAGCTATACAAACTGTGTTCAGTGATGTTGCCCCAAGGGAGATATTTGCAGCCTATAATTCCATGTAGTTACTCTAAAATGCAAAGATGGCTGCTTGTAATTAAGGATACACAGTTATACAGCTTGCTGTTTATGCTATTGTCTCTTTTGGATGCAATGATTATAAGAGATCAAATCCTTCAACCTAAAGTTGTATGAAAAGCAACATAAAGAAGGAAGAGAAGAAAGGAGAGAGGAGAGAGGAAAAGTAGGAAGAGTAAGCAAGAAATTTAAACCGGAACATGTTAAGAAGGTAAGGAGGAAGAGAAAGGGGAGGAAGAAGAAAGAAAAATGTGAGATTCTAAACTGGACAGCAGCTAAGGGAAGGGCATGGCCACAATGGCTTCCTAGAACTGGCCCTCCGTTCTTATGGTTTGGTACCAAAATCCTGCCAGGATTTTGCCAAGCAAATTTACACAAGTGCTGAGAAATGGTCTTCCACAACCCAGCATCATTAAGAACAAAGGGTATTCCAGTTGTTTTTCTGGGTCAGTGCTGCACTGGTGTGCCTTACTCTCAATCAGAGGGATGCCCATGTTGTATAACACTCTTAGAGAGCTAAGGCACACCATTATCTACCTGAGGTCTCACATGGCACTTGACAGGCAGGCAGTCCTTGACTATTGGGACCTGTAAAGTCATGATTAACTTTGCAACTTAAACTCAGCTACATCATTCCAACATCAACCTGTATATGCCTGTCTAATTTAGGTTGCAGCTCCAACTGGATTTGACTTAACCACTGTCAAAGTAGCTGGCTGTTAATTGATGCATTAGACAGAGAAATCTCAAATACATGTGTAGGTTGAGGATGGGCTATCAAAAACATAGAAAGGTCTCTAGGGAACTTTCTAGAGAATATCATAAGAAGCCATTGTTGTGCTATTATTATTAGTAACCCATGAGTGGTTCTACATGCTGGTAGTCCTTAGAGTGACTCACTGAGAGCTGAACATGTGATTATCCTAGGCTCATGGGATGCTGTGCTCTGCCTTCCTCTCCAGCTCCACTGGGGGCTTCATGAGTTCTCAGACAATGCTTTAGTAGTGGGGCAGATACCCATCAGTGACCTGGTGGCTACTTGGACATCATCTAGGAGTAACCTATATAGCTGGTCTTGTCCTTACACTGTGTCTGGGTCTCCAGGTCTCAAAGGTTGCTCTTCAGTTCATTCAACTTATGCTTTGAAGGGCAAAGAGCCTCTCTATTCTAACTGTGTACTTCAAGTATGGTTCTGAGTAGCTCAGAAGACATATCACCTCAGAAGTTCTTTTAAAAAACAGAACTATCAGATTGGGCATTATCACATTGCCCATTAAGAGTGCATAGGATAAAACTATGAAATAAATTTACATCTCATTTCTTGAAAGGAATTAGCTATCATTGAAACATAATTTTATTTTGCTGTACATCTAGGACTATTACTATCTAACTAAAGAATGCATGAAATTTAGTAAATATGCCTCATTCCATGGAAAGCTGAAGCTGCCACATTCCTTTACAGTCAAACCAAGCCTTGGTGTGGGTGGTGGGACTGGGATGTGAGTGCTGCATTTGATCCTAAAGCCACACTCTGCAGGATTAATCCAGCCCATGGAGAACCCCTCTGAATCTAGTCTGGATCCTCCCAACCTGCCTAATGTGCTTCTTCCCCCAGCAGAGTTTTGATGAACCCTTGACAGTTCCAGGTCCTGTTGCAGAGATTCAGCTGCCCCCGCCTCAGCAGGAGGCTCCTTGGCAAGCTGCTCAGCTTCTGGACAGAGGGAAAGGACAGACGGAACCACAAAGCTACAGTGAGGAGGCTCTTGGGGCCAGGATTCTTTATGGAACTCATTCTCACCTGAGGTCTCATCCTCTTGCTTCAGGTGCTGATAAGAGGGAGGATGCAGGGCTTGAGGGATAGAGGTGAGCCTGAGAGAGGAAGGGTTATCAAGAGGCACCTGGAGGCAAAGTTTCATCTCACAAAAACTTCCTGGTGATTCCAGGGAGAAATGGAAAGAGGATAGAAACATGGAAGAGATGAGAATAAAACCTGAGGTCATTCTGACTGGCCTAAGTGTCACACTGGCAAGGGCCAAGGTAGCCACCTGATGAGTGTTTGGTTCAAAGGTCAAAGCACTCTCCAGGGTGGACAAACTGCTGCTCAGCCAAAATGGAAACAGTCCATGCTTGATAGGATCTGCATCCATTCACTGATACCCTGGGCTGAACTGACTGATGTTTTTGGTATAAAAGCCAAGCTAGAGAGTAAAGGTTGCTAAGGCATTCCATCTGCAGCAGTACGCTGTCATTGGCATTGCGAATCTGGTTTTAACAAAACAGCCCTGCTTATGAACTAGGGAAATTTCTCCAAAAAGCCCCTGACAAAAATGTGTTTATCAGAGTGAAAGAAGCCATCTGAGCCCTGTAGTCCAGACCTGGGTTCCTCTAGGGCTCAGGTGGGACTTTCTATTGTAATCTGTGTATATCCACAGCTCCTTTAATTGGGCAGAGTCAACATGGCTATTATTTAAAAGCCAGTGAAGAGACTTCTAGCTCATTTTTATTCTGAAAGCAAGTTTACTAAAGCACCACCAGTCCTCAGATCAGTCCTCAAATAAAAAATGTGTAGCTGTTGTGTGTATTTAAATCAGTACACTGAAACTTCAACACACACATTGCCCACTATGGCAGAATGGTGGCTCAGAGTGTCACAGTTCAGGAAATCCCTACAGGGCAATGCTATGCCTTAGAAGGATACCACGAGGCTCAGTTGACATGGGCATCTACTGTTATTTGTTCTGGTCACATTCTTCTCTTATGCAGAGAAATGCAAACATGTGTATGTGCACATGTGTGTGTATGCATTTTCAGTTTGCAGATCAGAAATCTGTAACACCGATCTCTTTTTTTTTTTTCTGTATTTGAGACATTGCTTCAAAGTTGATGTTTTACATGTCACAAGAAAAAAGCCCTGAGAAACTTAATGTAAGACTTTTGTTGTCCTCATTCCCTGCAAACATATATTTGCTGTAACACATTTAAAATCAGCATTTGAGTGATGAAACTTTTAAGTAAAGCCAGACTGGGAAAAAGGAAGGGGTGATTGTCCTTTGTTTTATGCAGCAGCTGGAAACTGAGGCAAATGGCCACCACAGGAAGCACAGAGTGCAGCCTATTCTGGAATCAGGAAACCTTGGCATTTAGGGTGTTTACTTGTTTGTCTGTCTGTTTTTGCATTTTCAGTTCTTTTGATTCTAAGATAATGTTTCCTTAATTACTACTTACTATTTTTTTAAAGTTACACTCCTCCATTGCTGGTGGGACTGCAAGTGGAAACCAATTTGGCATTTCCTCAGAAAATTGGACATAGTTCTATTTGAAGACCCAGCTATACCACTACTGGGGATATTCCCAAAAGTTGCTCCAACATATAACAAAGACCCATGCTCCACTATGTTTATAGCAGCCTTATTTATAATAGCCAGAAGCTGGAAAGAACCCAGATGTCCCTCAACAGAAGAATGGATACCGAAAATGTGGTACATCTACACAATGGAGTACTACTATTAAAAACAATGACTTCATAAAATTTGCAGGCAAATGGATAGAACTAGAAAATATCCTGAGTGAGGTAACCCAGACACAAAAGAACACACATGGTATGTACTCACTGATAAATGGATATTAGCCCCAAAGCTCACAATGCCCATGATACAACCCACAGACCATATGGAACTTAGGAGGAAGGAAGACCAGGGTGTGGATGCTTCAGTCCTGCATTGAGACGGGAACAGGATGATGGATGGGGGTGGGAAGAGGGGTGACCTGAGAGGGAGAGAGGAGGGGGAGGAAAGAAGGAGGGGCAGTATCACTTACTGGAGGGGACAGGAAGAAGGTACAGAAGGCCAGGAAATTGAATAAAAATATGTAGCAGTTGGGGGATAAGAAACTGGGAGTAGCCACTGGAGGGTCCCAGATGCCAAGGAATTGAAAGGCTCCCAGGACCCAACAAGGATGACTTTAGCCAAAATGCATGGGGAAGGGGAGATAGAAACTGTAGAAAACATCTACAATATATAGGCATGGCCCCCAGTTGAGAGATGGGGCTGCCAACCCATCACAAAATTTTTAATCCAGAAATGTTCCTGTTCAAAGGAAAGTCAGAGACAAAAATTAGAGCAGACTGAAGAAAGGAAGGGCCATCTGGGAACCAACCCACTGGGGATCCATCCTGTCTGCAGATACTGTTGCTGTTACCGAGAGATGCTTGCTGACAGGAATTGGGTGTGGCTGTTCCTTGGAAGGTTCTACCAGCAACTGACAAATACAGATGTGAAAACTTAGAGCCAACTATTAGACTAAGCTCAGGGTTTGATATTTTAACAGTTGGCAGGAAGGAGGGGAAGGTCTACAGGACATTTCATGCTTTTTCTATGGTCAGATAATCAGTTTACAGCTTTGAGAGCGAAGACAGCCCTTGAACAGTCAGCTCTCAGGGTTTGGGGCAGGGGGTATGCACACACTCATGCGTGTGTATATACATGCTCAGGGTAAAAGGTCCTAACTTTCCAGAAAAAAAGTGTGCTTGTATACAATATGTAGCAAAATATATATACTCATTTATGCATTTTTCCTCTGTTTTTTTCTTCTCTTGTCCTTTTAACTATATCTATTAAACATCTAATATCAGTCATTACACTGAGGCTGATACTTGCTGCTCTCTAGGGTGGAGTAAGCATACATTATATAACATGAATTTATGTAAAAGAATATTCACACTAAGAATACACTCCAGAGGCAGATCTTATGGAGTGTGTGTATATATGTGAGAGTGAATATATGTATGTGAGAGAAGGCATGTGTGTTTATGTGCTTTTGTGAGTATGTGTATATTATGTGTGTGTGTGTGTGTGTGTGTGTGTGTGTTTGTGGATGTGAGTGTGTATGGAGAAAGAGAGAGAGAGAGAGAGAGAGAGAGAGAGAGAAAGAGAGAGAGAGAGAGGCAGTCATTACGCCTGACCTTTATGAGAAGGTAGCATTTATTCATTCACATGAAATCTTACAAGTGATTAGAGAACCTACTATATAAGGTGCTGACCTAGAGCCATGGACTAAGCCTTTTAATTCCCATGTTAGGGGCAAAGTGCTCAGTCTCAGCTCTTAGGAAACTTCTGGCTGATATCTCTGAGTCTGGCTCAAAGGACTACCTCAATTGGAAGAGTGTTGTCTCTCAGTGAGTGGAGCTTCAGGCAATGCAACTGTCAATCTAGCCCATGAAGAAAGGGAAGAGGATTTGGGTTATAGCATATAGGAGTTTATGAAGAGTAAAAGTTGATTGTCCAGTTAGTCATGGGGTGTTGGCCGCCTGTGCCAACGTTAATTAAAGAAAGGGTTCTTCTGGTAATAGGAGTTAGGAATAGATAGAAAGAGACAGGAGAGAGTGGCCACAGAAATACCTACCCATGCATGCAAGGGTAAAAATTAGACAGCAGAGTTTACTGTTCAGCCATCTTGAATTTAATGAATCCCTTTTGTTCCCCCAACAGGTAAAATACCTGGGGCATAAACCACTCCCCCCAAGATACGTCCGTGTGATAGTCCAATCAGCGACTTCCTTGTTACTCTGTGGGGGCGGAGCTTTCGAATGTAACTGGAACCAGGTTTTGCTCAACAGATAGGCAGCCGCAGCCCCTGGCTGGTGGCACTGTTTTGCTTTCCATACTGTCCAGGCTGTGGGGAGGGAGTCCACAATGGGGCCAAAAAGGAACCAAACTAAATGATAGAAGACTAATATGTTTTATGAAAAGGCATATGTTTAGGAATATAGGAGCCAGTGACAAATAAGAAGCCTTGTTATCCCACACTAATGCCCATGCAAGATTTTCAAATCAGAAGAGGCATAAACAATCAGGTTGACATTGAACGAGATCCACTGAGGTCTGCTCTGGCACTGGAAATATGGAGAAGCGTCATTATGATTGTGGGAATGGAGGCAACTTAGTCACCTAGACCAACACTAAGTACAATTGGTTAGCCCTGTTCTCTAGCATTCTAGACTAATCAACAAATCCTGTACATAGAATGAATATATATGTCAGAGAGAAGTGTCTCTTTCTACCTATAGGAATAGACAGAACAGCATAATAGCACTTGAAACATATTTAATTCAGTGTTAAATCATGTTTATGCTGAATAATACTTGTCAATATGAGATGATTGAGCAGACCTATGGCTGTGGAGTTCGTCACCCAGAAGTTTCTAGACAAAGTATTGAAATCATCTATTGAATGGATAGTAGAACTGATGTCCATAAAAAGAGGATGGATCCCCCTGCCATATGCAGTGCACACATCATTTATCTGGCACTGTCATATCAATAGGCAGAATAAATTAGGATAGAATAGATTTAAGAGAAGATGTCCTGACATTTCCAGTAACCCACTTAGGTAATATCTGCTTCCTGTGTTTGAAATCACGGGATATGTGGGTCCCTAAATAAGTGCTTTCCCAAAGGAATAAGAGAGCATACTGAGCTACGTGCTGAAACTGTCATTTATCACTTAGTACTTCTGATTTTAAGGGGATAGGCAGCCAGTAGGGAAGCTGTACTTGTGCATGTTACTTGATGTTGTTAGCTGGGCAAGTTGCTGTTTCTGTACAGGAAAGTAGAAAACATGCACACCAGACAGGTGACCAGCCCTGTGACTCCAGGTATTCCTTCAGCCAACTTTGATTAGCAAATGGATGAAAGAAGAAAGTGAGATCAGAGAGTGCAGAGACAGGGTGCTCAAACCTATGAGGATAAAACATCCAGGACCTGGGTTCAAAGGGGCCACTGAGATGAATTAGTTGTGTATGGTGCTTAGAAGAAGACAATAATGCCACAAACAGACAGGCAGACAACAATATTCAGGGGCTTTGCAGAAAGAAAATCAGTGCTCATGTGGCAGAAATGGGAGGATCAGTCCGTGTGTGTGTGTGTGTGTGTGTGTGTGTGTGTGTATGTGTGTATGTGTATACATATATATATATATATATATATATATATATATATATATATATATATATTTTAAATGGAATAGTGTCACAGCCCAAGCTTCCAGTCAGAATCTCTGATTTCCAGACATTAGTCCAGGAAGGGGATGGGAAGAGAGTGTGTGTCCACAAACACCTCTTTAGTGTAGACTAACTTCCCCATGTGAGATATGTAGACATTTGGATGTCTGTTAGCCAGAGTTTTATGGTGTCTTCTTAATTGGGCACCTGTCAGTAGCTGAGAAAGAAGGATGCTCCATGTGTGGTTGCCTGAGCAGTCACTGGGTTCTATTATTACATTCTTAAGGAGGAACAAGGGCTTGCCACACCAGGCTACTGAGGCTGAGCTGAAGTCAGGTTTGGTATGGGGAGTTGCACAAAGGGCTTGTCTTCACCGAAGTCCTCTCTATCTCCGTAGATGTCCTGTAGGTCTGTATGAAGGGAATGAAAGTTCTGCCTTCATGTCCTTCCTGAGCATAATGCATATGAATAAAGACTGATAGACTCCATGGTGCTATCTGGGAAGAACTTTAAAGCCATGGATTCAAAAAGGATGGCTTTGGAATAACAGACTAACTCAAATCTACGCATGTGGATTAAAGCCTTCCCATTCCCATGTCTGTTGGTTATAAGCTCTGTGACTGGACAAATCAACTTCTCCAAATTCAAAATTTAACATTTAAAATAAACAATAAAATGCTTTCCTCAATAAGCTTGGGGGAGGATTATTGAAAGCACAAATTAAAATAAGAAGAAAGTCTAAAGACTCCTGGGCTCTAGAATATTCTGCATTGCTTTCTTCCTCCAGACTATATCACTGGTTCTCCACGTTCCTAATCCTGTTACCTCTTAAAATAGTTCCTCATGTTGTCGTGATCCACAACCATCAAATTATTTTTTGCTGCTTTGTAACTGTAATTTTGCTAGTTACAAATCATAATGTAAATATCTGATATGCAGGATGTCTGATATGGGGTCCTGACCCACACACAGGTTGAGAACTGCTGTTCTAGATACTACAATTTTTTGGAAAAACTTTCTTCTATAAAAAATTTAAAATTAAAATAAATGACAACAAACAAAACAAAGACAAAAACAAAAACAAAGCAAAACTCCTAGAACTTTCTTCTCAAACCTCCATGAAATTGTGTGTGAACAATGGCATTGACAATGATGAGTCTGGAGATTCTACGTGTAAGGAGGACCACTAAAGGAGTCAGAGATGTTAATAAAGGTTTATTGAGGAGTGAGGAGTGGTATGTTTAGTTTCTCATGGGTTTGTTCATCTGTTGATGGCTTTTAAATTTTACCATAGTTATATATTTAACTATGGAAAACAGGTTTAAGCTATAACAAAAAAATGTAGGTTAAATAGGAAAAAAACATTCTTACATTGGGGCAGAATATGACCATAGAAAAAAGTACAAGACACTGTACAGCATTCTGAGGGAACAGTTGTAAAAACAGACATGAGCTGGTTTTGTAGAGGTAGAGAAAGTTTAATTATCATGAGTTGTCCATGCCTGGGCTTAACATTCCAAAAGAAAAACAAGAAAACAACAAGTAGGGCAGAGAAACTTGGCTCCCCACTTAGCTCTTTTCATTCTGATTATGAAAAGTGTAAACGCCTCTGCTAGAGTACTGGAAGTGATTTATTCATCAAACTCAGTTTCTAAGATGAACCAAAATGTGAAGGAAAATGCAAGTAGAACCGACTGGGGATGGGTACTCCTGTTAGGATGGAGCTGGTCCGTCTGCTCCCCAGGTGCCTTCCATTTAAATGCTTTGTCTCAGCACAGTAAGGACAGGAGAGCCTCACCCCCTTATTAATCCCCACTCTTGATGAAGATCCTTCCTCAGCAGCAGGATGGCAACTGAGGCCAAGCTTTTCTAAAGTGATGGTTTCTATGGGACAGTGGGTTCCTTGGCAGATTCTCCAATGGCTTAGCAACCAACAAGGCTCTTCATCATTCTTTTGATAGTACCCAGATGCTTGTCTGGGTGAGGAATGGACCTTTTCAATGGTTTCCTACAACTTCCTCTCTAAAATAGGAAAGTACTCTGTCGTCTGTAACTAAGCTCTTACTGGCCCAGAGCTCTGAGAGATGAAGCACCAGGCTTAATCTTGCCCTTTCTGAATGTGTTGTGTTCACAGGAACAACAGCCAGAAAGTATAATGGCTGAAGGATATAGGGGCTGGCCATAGCAATGGTACCTATTATCTATGCAAGAATATAAGCTCAATCCGTACCTAGCTCACATGTAGGCATGCACGTGCAGGCGCACGTGCAAACACACACACACATGTACACACGCACACTATATACACTATGTATGTATACAAACATAGATGACAAAGAAAATTCAAAAAAGAGAAAGAAAAAGAAAGGGAGGGAGGGAAGGAAAGGAAGAGGAAGGGAGGGAGAAAGAGAGAGGAGGACAAGAGGGGGAGGGGTCGAAGTCCCTACAAGACTGTACTAACATGAAGAATTCTTTCTTTTTTTTTTAATGTGACGAATTCTGACTCACCTGGTCAAGGGTTGGAGCTCCAATTTACCTGGTAAATGTTTGAGGCTCCAATTTTTACTGAAAAGTCTATGTAATGTCCATGAGCAGGCAAAAAATTACCGAAAATCCAGTAACTACATTTAGACAATATAAATTTGATAAATAAATCAGTTGTATCTTAGTCAGGGTTTCTATTCCTGCACAAATATCATGACCAAGAAGCAAGTTGGCGAGGAAAGGGTTTATTCAGCTTACTTCCACATTGCTGTTCATCACCAAAGGAAATCAGGACTGGAACTCAAGCAGGTCAGGAAGCAGGAGCTGATGCAGAGGCCATGGAGGGATTTTCCTTACTGGCTTGCTTCCCCTGGCTTGCTCAGTCTGCTCTATTATGGAACCCAAGACTTCCAGCCTAGAGGTGGCACCACCCACAAGGGGCCCTATCCCCTTGATCACTAATTGAGAAAATGCCCCACAACTGGATCTCATAGAGGCACTTGCCCATCTGAAGCTCCCTTCTCTGTGATAACTCCAGCCTGTGTCAACTTGGCACACAAAACCAGCCAGTACAAGTTGTGATGGCATACACTTTTACTCCTAGCACTTCTGTGGCAGAGGGTGGTGGATCTCTGTGAGTGCAAGACCAGCTTGGTCTACCCAGCAAATTCTAGGCCAGCCAGGTATACCTAGCAAGACTGTTTCCAAAAGCAACAACAAAAACAATCGGCCAGAAGAGATCCAGGCATAATAGTTCATGCCTATAATCCTGGCATTTTGGGAGGATTGCCATGATTTTGAGACCAGTCTGTGCTACATAGTAAGTAAAGTTCAAGCCAGAACTATATAGCAAGACCCTGTCTCAAAAACATTGATAAATAGAAAGAAATTGAATGAAATAAAGTAGATGGCATTCAGGTGATAATCTGGCAGTCAGGCTCTCTTACTATTCACTGGCTGACAACACACAAATTGGCTTTTGTAGTCTGAGTACAGCTGTCTCACACAACACTGTGTAGGAATGTGGAATCCTGCTTCTTCCTAGCATGAGGCATATGCATTGGCATCCCACTTCCACCTTTTACGCAAAAGATCCTATTTCCTCGTGGTACTGAACACATGGGTGCCTACCTTTATCCTCACATCTTTGTATAACCAGCCACAGTGCAATATCCTGTAATCAGATGGTTCTGTAGAATGGATGACATTACTCAAAATGTTGGTCACCTTCAACTAACATATAATCTTAATTCCAATAAAACTCTCCATTTATTAGTCCAGTGATTTTTTTTTTACACCTGAATGCAGCAACAACTGTGTAATTCACAGTTGCTGACATTTAAGTCAAATATCAGACCTTCTAAGCTCTCTAATTTGTTATCCAATACAATGTGGTCAGCCCTCACCAGTACACAAAAGTCATATTAAACTGATTCAGCAAGTTACATGTATATATTTATGCATGTATGTGCACATGTCTGTCTAACAATTACGATCAAAGAAAAACAGGCTACTAATTTAAGAGGCAGTGATAGAGCAGACATGGGAGAGGTTTGAAAGAGATCACATGGGAAGGGTTAGAAGGAGTGAAGGGAAGAGGTGGAGTGATGGAATTATGTTTCAATTAAACTATAAAAAAGTAAGCTAGCTAAGCACGAGCCTAGAGTCTGTCAAGTAGCAAGAGACAGCATCCCTTTATGGATGTTTTTATTTTGTTTTTTTCCTTTTTCAAGTTTCTGCCTGAGGTCCTGCCCTGACTTCTCTCAATGATGAGATGTAACTTATATGCTGAAATAAACTTATTTATTCCTTAAGTCGCTTTTGGTCAGAGTGATAATCACAGTGAGAAAGGGAACTGCAGCACAACCATGGAGGCATTTGACAGTGTTCCTTCAATGAGTAGTTACCTCCCTGACACTTGTCTTCCTTTGTTCTCATTGCCATTAGTCAATGGCGGATTCTTCAGCTTTCCTATGTGGGGATTTTATTACCCTTCCCATTTCATAACACTCTGGGCTTGGGCACCACTCTGATTTTCTCCCACAGCCTCCTGGTAGGCCACTGTGCAAGAAGGGAATGTGGAACAGGGTGAGCAGATGCTCAAGGCACATTGGGAGGGGAGGGGAGGTGATAAAAAGAGAGAAAAAAGTTACTGAGGCTCCTCGAGAAATCTTTGCCCTTTATTGCTTTTGTAGGGTTTTGCTGACCTTCTTTGAATAAAGCCCAAGAGTTTGAAGATTCAGAAGTTCAAAATCATTTCTGATCTGTCTTCACACCTCAAGAAGCATCAGGAATGCTGTCTACCTCCATGTGCTTGGAGCCTTGGACAGGACAGTACAGAAGAGTGCATGAGTCTATGTGGACATCAGGCATCTTTGTGCTTGTTCTGTTTAGACTGTGCAATATAAAGTAGGGGCAGTCAAGATATCGCATGTAACACTTAGACGTTGGTGTTGTAATGTTTTCATTTTTAATTCTTATAGCCCGAATAGTGAGCATAGGTTGTTCCTAACCAGAGTCTGGACCCACTGTGGGTGTGATTAGACTCTCCTGCAATGGTATAGTGGCATTAGCCACTGCATGAAAGGTACACAGATCCTCTGGTTGAGTTCTCTCAGGCTTGCTATAGCTGAGGGAGAAGGTCTTTCCTGCCATGGTTTTCTCTGTTTTAGGAAATGTCTTTCTCTGCTTGCTGTCTGCTCACTGTCTGCTTATTAATAAGGGTGGTTTTCTTTTGGGATTGCTCCCACGCTGTCCTCTCTCTGCCATCTGCTTCATCTCTCACAAAACTGGCTTACTGTTTTGTGAGGGTTCCCACTAATGGAAGATTGTAGCCTTCCAATTATTCCCATCCACCTATTACCTCAGCTTAAACTCAAGTAGACCACAGAGACTCCTTGAAACAAGCTTTGGGTTTGAGACAGGGTCTCCTTTCACCCATAAAATATAGAACATTAACAAAATCTCTTTCGAACAAATGACTCAAATTATTTTAGTTTAAGCTTGATTGGAAAGCATGTATTTCAAGGTAGCAATGATTTACAGAAAATAATACACAGCCTCCAAAGAGAGCCACACCATCTGGAAGACTTGCTTTTGTTCCAACTTTTAAATAACTTAAAAATATTTAATGTCAAATTATCATAGAATATATTCACAGAGTAGAATGTGGCAATAATTGGACATACATACATAGTACATAATGATTATCCCAATTGAATCAATGAACAAATATGTCACCAATCCCACTCAACTTCAGTTTTGCCTGAACTTGCCCATAACTAACTAAAGGCTAGCTCCCTGTGGCTGACATTGTCCTGTTGTTCTAACATCTAGCCTCTGGCAGCAACTATTCTGATCTTTGTGTCTATAAGTCAGACCACGTTTATTTGGTATTTCTGTGTCTGAATTATTTTTGTGACATCACATCTTCCAGGGTCATTTTTGAGTTGCACATGCTATAGTCTCCTCTTCATGACAATATATACCATTATATACATTACCTTCATCACATATCATGCATCTACTGATGAACCAAGAAATAAGAGTTGGCAGAGACATAGAGAAAAGGGAATCTTTTGTGGGAGATGAGTGGCAATGTATATCCTTTAGGGAAAGTAGTATGGTAGTTCCTCAAAATTCAAGCATAGAATTATTATATGATCCAGAAATCCCACATGTAGTAAAGTGTCCTCAATGAGAGGAAGAGACTCTTGGTCCTATGAAGGCTTGATGCCCCAATATAGGGGAATGCCAGAACAGGGAAGCAGGAGTGGGTGGTTAGTGAGCAAGGGGAGGGGGATGGAATAGGAGGGTTTTGGAGGGGAAATGAGAAAAGGGGATAACTTTTGAAATGTAAATAAAGAAAATATCTAATAAAATAATAATTTATAATTAAAAAGAAAGAAAGAATTGAAATAAATGTTCAATGAAGCATTATTTAAATTCCCTTAGGACGAACAACAATATGAACTAACTAGTACCCTCAGAGCTCCCAGAGTCTCAACCACCAACCAAGGTCCGCACATGGTGGGACTGATTGTTCTGGAAGCGCGTGTATAGTGGAGGATTGCAAATTCGATCGTCAATGGGAGGAGAGGACCTCAGCCCTGTGAAGGTTCTGTGCTTCAGTGTGGGGGAATGCCAGGGCCAATAAGCAGGAGAGGGTGGGGTGGCAGACATGGGCGGTGGGGAGGCAGCTGGGGTTTGTTTGTGTTGTTTTTGTTTGTTTCTTTGTTTTTTAGAGGGGAAATTGGGAAGGGAGAAATTTACATGTAAATAAAGAAAATATCTAATAAAAATTAAAATAAATAAATAAATAAATTCCCAAAAAAGAAACAGCTGTGTTAATCCATGTATAAATGAATAAAATTTGTATTTGTGTTCCATCTAATAATCTCAACCCTTCTTCTTGTCCAATGAGCTACTTTATTTTTGGTTGTGAGCCTAGCCTTTAACGGCTGAGCCATCTCTCCAGCCCTGAGCTACTTTAGAACATCTTTGCTGTATGCCATTCAACTCCCTATCTCAGTCCCTATACCTTCTACTATAAGGACCACCCCACTTGCATAAGAACTGTATAGTAACAGTCTGAGTTAACAAACAGAACCTCTCCCCTGCCCATGTTAGAAACCTCCATCCACACTCAAGACCCATTGAGAATGGTGGCACTGGACAAGTTCACTGACATCCTTAGGGATACTCACGATCATCTGAGGAGTAGATAGCATCTTCCATGCACCAAATAAAAAGAAAGGTAAGACACAAAAGATGACTGAAGTATTCTGAGTTTGAAATTGAGGAAAAATCGTATAGACAGGAGTGAATGATGGTACAGATGGAGGTAGATAATTACATTGTATGGTGATGTGTCCAAATGCCTAACAATAAGCAATGTAAAACAGGGAGAATTTATTTTGCTCACAGGTCAAGTAGTACAGTGTAGGGAAGAATTGTGTGTTGTTGGGAGCATTAGGCAGCAGAGATAATGCAGAGATACATGGATGCTGGTGCTCCGATCACTTTCTTTTTCTTTGTTATTCCATCTTAGAGACCACCACATGTAATGTCTTTGCTGATACACTGGGCCTTCCATATGTAGTGAAGCCTTTCTAGAAACACTCTCAAAGACATCTGAGGGAGTCTACATGGTGAATCCAAACCTCAGTAACTGAGGATCAAGATCAACCATATCAAGAATCTGTGAGTTGTGTATTAATAAAACTGTTTTTTTAATGTCCTTAAAACAAAGCAAATTATCAGTTGACTCTTATCTTTCACAGGGTTTGATATCTCCAGGAAGAGGAAACAAGTTTCTACAAATGAAAGGCCATGCTTAGGAAAATTAATCTGGTTGTTTCTAATAACCTATGGAAGCTCGTTTTTCCCTCCTCATTGGTGAGGTTCCCTCCCTGCTCTTAGGGGACTGGGGCTTCTTTTAACCTGAGAGCATGGCGTTGAGCCCAGGCTGGATTCCTGTCCCACCTCTTGCTGGATGACCAATGGTAATCACATATTCTTTCCTTGTTGTTTAGGCCTATTTAGACACTTTAGTTAAAACCAAAGTCCATCATTTTTCTCCTTGCCTTTTCTCCCTCTAAACTCTCCCATATATTCCCTTTCTTGTTCTTTCCCAAACCCATGATCACTTTTACATTAATTGTTGATATTTGTTAGGTCTCTTTAAACTTGTTTCAACAATGGTTTGATATTTTCAGAGTACAACTTTTACACTATTGTTGAATTTACTTGTAATTTATTTATATTATTTTACTCTTTTTATGGTGTGAATTAAATCATATTTACTCTTGGATTTCTTTTTAATTATGGAGAAATATAATTTTATATTTATCTGTATCTCATAACTTTAATGGACCTATTTATCACAGTACTTATTAACAGACACTGTTGTTTAAAACAGTTTTAAATTCAGAGCCAAGTTGAGCAGAAAATAGAGAATTTTGCTTCATCTCTCCCCTGGCACAGCAGAGCCTACTCTGTTATTACACATTCCACCAGAGAGGTACATTTCTCACTACTGATTAACATATCATTATTATCCAGAGTCCATGGTTTACATTGGGATTCATTCTCGGTGATATATAATCTATAGATTTGAACAAATGTATGATGATATGAACCTCTTTGTGCTACCCCTAGTCATCACCAACCCCTAAGTCCCATGGCAACTACTCAGCTTTTTTACCCCCACAGCTTTACTTTCTTAGAATGTCATACAGTAGAATACCACAACATACAAACTTTCACATTGCCTTCTTTGACACAATAATATACACACTGCATGTCTTGCTAACTCATTTCTGTTTTTTCAATGAATAATAGTCCATTACCCATATGCACCACAGTTTACTGTTCTGTTCATCAGTCAATGAAATCTGTTGCTTCCAAGTTTGGGCACTTTTGAGTAAAGCTGTTATAAAAATCTTTGTACAGGTTTTTATGTGAACATAAATGTTCCTCTCCTTTGATAAAATGCAAAGAAGCTTGACTGTTGGACTGGTGAGGTCAGGGTGAGATCGTGTTCATTGTGTAAGAAAGAACCAGACTGCCTTCTAAGACAATTATACCACTTTTGCATTCCCATCATCAATGAATGAGTATTTTTTTTCTTTACATTCTTGGAGTCATTTGGTGGTGTCAGTGCTGTGCACTGTGGCCATCTAAAAGGCATATAGCACAAGTTAATAATGGCTTTAATTTTGCTCCTCCTTGAAAACTTACAGTGCAGAACATCAACCATATATCCTCCCTGGTAAAGCATTTATCAATGTTCCTAGCCTGCATTTTTGTATTCCATTAAGTTATTTATTTATTCACTTTACATCCTGATTACATCCTCCTGCCTCCTTCCAGTCCACCTCACATAGCCCCCCCACCCCTGCACATATCTTATCTCCCCTTCTTCTCTGAGAAGGGGGATGTCCCCCTACCCAGAGTATCAAACAACACTGGCATATCATGTCACTGCAGAACTAGGCACATCTTTTCCCAGTGAGGTAAGACAAGGCAGCCCATATAGGGGAATAGGATTCATAAGCAGACCACAAAGTCAGGGACAGCTCTCTCCTTCCAGTTGTTGGGAGGCCAGCATGAAGATCAAGCTGCACTTCTGCTACATATATGTGGGGGCTAAGAGGGGAGGTTAGTCCAGCCCTTGCATGCTCTTTGGTTGGTGCTTCATTCTCTGGAATGCCCCAAAGTTCCAGGTTAGTTGAGTCTGTTTAGTCTTTTTCTGGAGTCCCTATTACTTCCAAGTCCCTCAATCCTTCCTCCACAGTATTCCATAAGACTCCCCAAACTCCTTATAATGTTTAGCTGTTGGTCTCTATATCTGTTTCCATCTGCTGCTAGGTGGAACCTCCCAAAAGACAGTTATGCCAGGATCCTGTCTGCAAGCGTAACAGAGTTTCATCAATAGTATCAGTGATTGTTTGTTCCCCATGGATGGGTCTCAAATTAGGCCAATCATGGGTTGGTCATTCCCTCAATCTCTGCTCCATTTTTGTCCCTGTATTTCTTTTAAGCAGAACAATATTGGGTAGAAGGTTTTGTGCATGGGTGGGTGTTCTTATCCATCTTTACTCTTCCTGCCCTCTCTCCCTGACTCTCCATACATCTGATCCACCCCCATTCCCTTCTGCATCCCCTCTCCCACGTAGATCCCTCCATCCACCCACCTCTGATGACTCTCTTATTTCCCCTTCAGAATGAGATTCAAACATCCTCCCTGAAGCCCTCCTTGTTATTCATCTTCTTTGGGTCTGTGGATTGTATTATGTGTACCCTGTACTTGATGGCTAATGTCTAAAAATCAGTGAGTACATACCATGACTGTCTTTGGGTCTCGGTTACCTCACTTGGGATAATATTTTATAGTTCCATCCCTACAAATTAAACGAAATCATTGTTTTTAATAACTGAGTAATATTATATTATGTAAATGAACTGCATTATCTTTATCCATTCTTGAGTTGAGAGGCATTTGGGTTCTTTCAAGTTTCTGGTTATTATGAATTAAGCTGCTTTGAATATAGTTGAGCAAGTGTCCTTGTGGTAGGTGGAGCAGCTTTTGCGTACATGCCTAGCAGTGGTATACCTAGCTGGATCTTGATTTAAAAATCAAGATCTTGATTTAAAAATCTTTAGAAATTTATTTCTAAATTTCTAAGAAACCACGAAATTGATTTACAGTATGGCTGTACAAGTTAGCATTTCCACCAGCAATGGAGGAGTGCTCCCCCTTGCTCCATAGCCTCACCAGCATGTGCTGTCACTCTAGTGTTTGATCTTAGCCACTATGATGGTTATATGGTGGAATTTCAGAATTATTTTGATTCGCATTTCTCCGATGACTAAGGATATTGAATATTTCTTTAGATGTTTCTCTATCATTAGAGATTACTCTGTTGAAAATTCTCTATTTAGCTCTGTAACCCATTTTTTAATTGGGTTATTTGGTTTGTTTGAGTCTAACCTCTTGAGTTCTTAATATATTTTGGGTAATAGCCCTCTGTTGGATGTAGGATTGGTGAAGATCTTTTCCCAATCTGTAGACTGCCATTTGGTCCTATTGATGGTGTCCTTTGCTTTACAGAAGCTTTTCAATTTCATGAAGTCCCATTTATTAATTGTGGATCTTTTTATCTGAACTGTTGGTGTTCTATTCAGAAAGTTGTCTCCAGCACCAATGTGTTCAAGACAGTTTCCCCATTTTCTTTTTGATTAGATATAGTGTGTCTGCTTTTATCTTGAGGCCTTTTATACACTTGGATATGAGTTTTGTGCAGGGTGATAGATATGGATCTATTTGCATTCTTATTTTTTTAATTGTTATTAGACATTTTCTTTATTTACATGTAAATTTCTCCTTTCCCAGTGTCCCCTCCAAAAATCAAAGAAACAAACCAAAACAACAAGAACAAACCCCTATTGCCCCCCACCTCCCCATGCCTGCCACACCACCCTCTCCCACTTATTGGCCCTGGCATTCTCCTACACTGGGGCACAGAACCTTCACAGGGCCGAG
>NW_022196906.1:20360019-20377380 GCF_008632895.1 Mastomys coucha
CATTACTTCATTGCTGGTGGGATTACACACTGGTACAACCACTCTGGAAATCAGTTTGGCGGTTCCTCTGGAAATTCGACATAGTTCTACCGGAGGACCCAGCTATATTTGCATTCTTCTACATGCAGACCTACAGTTAGACCAACACCATTTGTTGAAGATGCTTTCTTTATTCCATTGTATGGTTTTTGGTTTCTTTGTCAAAAATCAAGTGTTCTTAGCTGAGTAGGTTTATTTCTGTGTCTTCAATTCAATTCCATTGATCAACCTGTCTGTTTCTATACCAATACCATGTGGTATCTATTGCTATTGCTCTGCAGTACAGCTTGAGTATCAGAGATGGTGATATCTCCAGAAGTACTCTTATTGTAGGAGGTTGTTTCAGCTATCCTGGGATTTTAGGTTTTCCATATGAAGATGAGAATTGTTCTTTCAAAGTCCATAAAGAATTGGGTTGGAATTTTGATTGAAATTGCATTTAATCTGTAGATTGCTTTTTATAAGATGGACATTTTTGCTATGTTAATCCTACTGATCCATGGCCATGGGAGATCTTTTTATCTTCTGATCTCTTCTTCAGTTTCTTCCTTCAGCACTTTGCAGTTCTTGTCATAGAAGTCTTTCACTTCCTTGGTTAGAGTTACATCAAGATGTTTTATATTATTGGTGGATATTTTCTTTTTAGCTCATGTACTTTTTTGTACAAAGAAGGCCTACTGACTTTTTAGAGTTAATTTTGTATCCAGCCACCTTGCTGAAGCTGTTTATCAGTGGTAGGAACAAGCAGGGGTTCTCTGGTAGAAAATTTGGGATCATTTACATATACAATCATATTATCTGTGAATACTTTGACTTCTTTACCAATTTCTATACATTTGGTATCTCTTAGTTCTCTTATTGCTATAACTAGAAGTTCAAGTACTTTGTTGAAGAAATAGGAAGAGAGTGAGAAACCTTGTGTTATCCCTGATTTTAGTAGAATTGCTTACAGTTTCTCTGCATTTAGTTTAATGTTGTCTATTGACTTGCTGTATATTATATTTATTGTGTTCAGGTATGGGCCTTGTATTCCTGATCTGTGCAAGACTTTGAACCAGTAGGGGTGTTGTGTTTTGCCAAAGGCATTTTTAGCATCAAATGAATGGCTCATGTGGTTTTTTTTCTTTCAGTTTGCTTCTATAATGGAATTCATTGATGGATTTTTATATATTGAAGCATCCCTACATCCCTGGGATGAAGCTTACTTGATCCTGGTAGATGATATTTTTATGTAGTCTAGGATATGTTTTGCAAGTATTTTATTGAGTAACTTTGCATCGATTTTCATAAGAAAATTTGCTTTGAAATTTTCTTTTATTGATGAGTCTTTGATTTAGGTACCAGGGTGACTGTGGCTTCAAAGAATGAGTTTGGCAATTTTCCTTCTGTTTCTCCTTTGTGGAATAGTTGTAGGAGTTTTTGTATTAGCTCTTCTTTGAAACTCTGGTAGAATTATATGCTAAAACCATCTTCCCCTGGGCAGCAGCAGCCTCTTCTTCTTCTCCTTCTTCTCCTTCTTCTTCTTCTTCTTCTTCTTCTTCTTCTTCTTCTTCTTCTTCTTCTTCTTCTTCTTCTTCTTCTTCTTCTTCTTCTTCCTCCACTCCTTCTCCTCCTCCTCCTCCTCCTCCTCCTTCTTTCCTTAAGAGACTTTTAATGATTGCTTCAATTTCCTGGGGAAGTATATGACTATTTATTATTTATAAAATCTTGATTGTAACTTTGGTAGGTTGAAGCTACCAGAAAATTATTATTCAACGCCTTTACATTTTCCAATTTTGTGGAGTACAGAATTTGAATAAGAACTAATGGTTCTTTGTATTTTCCCAGTGTCTGTTGTCATGTTCCCCTTTTCATTTCTGATTCTGTTAACTTGGATATTGTCTCTCTGCCTCTTAGTTGGTTTAGCTTAGGAGTTGTCTATCGTATTTTGTATTTTTCTCTTTGTTTCTGATTGATTTCAGCACTGAATTTGATTATTTTCTTCCATCTTTCATGTGCTTTCTTCTTTAGTTCTAAAGCTTTCAAATGTGCTATTAAGTTGCTAGTATGAGATACAACTTCTTTATGAAGGCACTTAGTGCTATGAACTTTCCTCTTAGAACTGCTTTCATTAGGTCCCATAAATTTGGGAAGGTTTTGCTTTATTTTCATTGAATTTTAGAAAGACTTTAATCTCTTTCTTTATTTCTTCTTTTTCACAATGGTCAGTGAGTTCCCATAAATTTGTAGGCTTTCTATTGTTGTTGAAGTACAGCTTTAATACATGGTGATCTGATAAAATTCAAGGGGTTATTTCAATCTTTTATCTGTGGGGCTTGCTTGTCACTGAGTTTATGGTCAATTATGAAGAAAGTTCTTTGAAGTAAAAGTATATTCTTTTGTATATGGGTGAAATGTTCTGTAGTTATCTGTTAGGTCCTTTGATTCATAATGTGTATTAGTTTCATTATTTCTCTGCATACTTTCTGTCTCCATAACCTGTTCATTAGTGAGAATGAGATGTTAAAATCTCTCACTATTAATGTTTAGGGTGTGATGTGTGATTTAAGCTTTAGTAATGTTTCTTTTATAAATGTGTGTGCCCTTGCATTTGTGGCATAGATACTCATATTTGAGATGTCATCTCAGTGGATTTTTTCTTTGATGAGTATGAAGGGTCCTCCGTCTCTTTTGATTATTCTTGGTTAATTACGTCTATTTTATAAGATTATTAGAATGGCTACTCCTTCTTGTTTTTTGGCTCCATTTGCTTGCAAAACCCTTTTCTGGTCCTTTACTTTGAGAAAATGGCTCTCCTTGTTGCAGGGGTATGTTTCTTGTATGGAATGGAATGATAAATCCTGTTTTTGCATCCACTCTGTTAGCCTTTTTGTTTTTATTGTGGAATTGAGGTCATTGTTGTTGAAAGATATCAATGACTAATGGTTGTTAATTCCTGTTATTTTGATGTTGGTGTTCTCTCTCTCTCTCTGTGTGTGTGTGTGTGTGTGTGTGTGTGTGTGTGTGTGACAGAGAGAGAGAGAGAGAGAGAGAGAGAGAGAAATTTTTTGTTTTGAGTTGTTTGAAATTATTTATCTCTTTTGTTTTCTTGATTTTAATTACCCTCCTTGTTTTGGAGTTTTCCTTCTTGCCTCTTCTGTAGGGCTGGATTAATGAAAAGATACTGTTTAAATTTGCTTATGTCATGGAATATCTTGTTTTCTCCATCTATGATGATTGGAAATTTTGCTGGGTATAGTAGTTGGGGCTGATATCTGTGGTCTTTTACAGACTGCAAGACATCTGCCCAGGCCCTTCTGGCTTTTACAGTCTCCATTGAGAAGTCAGGTGTAAGTCTGATACATCTGCCATTATATGTTACTTAGCATTTTCCCCTTTTAGCTTTTACTATTCTTCCTGTGTTCTGTACATTTGGTGTTCTGATTATTATGTGCCTGGAAGTCTAATCTCTCTGATGTTCTGTAAACTTTTTGTACATTTAAAGGCATCTCTTTCTTTAGATTAAAGAACTTTCTTCTATGATTTTGTTAGAGATATTTTATAGGTCTTTGAACTGATAATCTTCTCTTTCTTCTATTACTATTATTCTTAGGTCCGATCTTTTCATAGAGTTCCAAATTTCTTGGATATTTCCCGGACACTTTTTAGATTTGGCATTTTCTTTGACTAGTTTATTGATTTCTTCTATGGTGTCTTCTATTCTCAAGATTCTCTCTTCCATCTCTTGTATTCTGCTCTCTTCCTGGGTTTTCCATCTCCAGGATTCCTTCAGTTTGTGTTTCCTTATTGCTTCTATTTCCATTTTCAGGTCTTGAACAGTTTTATTCCCTTTCCTTCACCTGTTTGACCATATTTTTCTGTACTTATATTTATTCATTACCTCTTTAAAGTCATCTAGTATCTTCATAAGATTGAATTTAAGATCATTTTCTTGTACTTCAGCTGTGTTAGTATATCCAGGTAGGATAGCTGGGTTCTGATGGTGTCATATTGGCCTAGCTTTTGTTGGTTCCATTGTTATGCTGACCTTTAGCAATATGGTTGTCCCTGGATTTTGCAGACCTAGTGGTTCCTAATGGCAACAGGCCTCTAGGATTGCAGATAGAACTGGTTGTCTTAGGTGGTAACAGCCCTCCGAGGATGTAGGTTGAGGTGGTAGTCTCTGATGGTAGCAGGCCTCTGAGATTGCAGGTAGAGCTGTTTGTCCACGTGGCAGCATGCTTCCAGGTATAAAAACAGAGCTGGTAGGGACTGATAGCTTCAGGCTGCTGGTTGTCCTGGGTTGTGCCAGGACATGCAGGAATGCAAGAATGCAGGAAGAGCTGATAGTCCCTGATAGCTGCAGGTCTCTGGGATTTTAGGTAGAATTGTGGACCAGAAGATGGAGCACAGAGGGAATGGAACAGACCTCAAGGCTCTTGGGCTGCAAGGAGCAGGAGAACCCAGTGGGAAAGAGATTAGTGCATGGGGAATATTATGCAGTTTTTCTGGGTGACAGCAGGTCCCCAGGGATGCAAGCAGGTCCCCTGGATTCATGCAGGCCAGGGAATGGTATGCAGTGGGGAAAGGGTGGAACTTGATGTTACTTTTCAGTTTGCCTGGAGGAGCTACAGGTAAGGCATGGAATTGGGGCAGGAGTATCACCGGGTGGATCCTGATGGCTCCCTAGGCTACTTTTTAACTGGGTTGATTGTGCAGTGGTTCTTTAGTTTTAAGGATTCTCTGCATATTTTGGAGACTAGTCCAGTCTTTTATCAGATAGGTACGTCTCAAGTCTTTTTTTTTAAATACTTTTTGTGATCTTATGCTTTGCTTTTGTTTTGAGATAGAGTCATGTTCTATCAGGCTGGTCTTTAACTCATGACTTTCCTACATTGGCTTGGCTTCCTGAGTACCTGAGAGTATAAACATATACCACCAAGGCTTGTGACTAGATTTTCATTTTGTTTCCTACTGAAAATTTCAATTTCAACAACATCTTATTTTTAAACTTCTTATTCATATATCATATCTTTGCTTCATCATTTAAATAGTCATCTCCAAACCCAAGCTTTGAACTTTCTTTTTTGTAACTTTGTTTTAAATGTTTGTTGTATTTACTTATTCTTTTTTCATATAATGCATCCTAGTGACAGCATCCACTCCTCTCCTCCCAGAAGCCATTCTCACCTCCCCTCTCCCCAAGATCCAATGCTCCTTTATTTCCCTTTAGAAAGAAAAAAGGAGGCCTCAGTGATAAGAGGATTTGCCTAGTCTTATTGCATCTTTACTTTTTTAGATTGAAAGGATTGTCACACCAGTAAATATCTATATAACAATGAACTCCAAATCCATCCAGAAGAGAAAATAAAGCAGTGCAAGTGCAAAATATACAAGAACGCATTGTGGCAGCATCGAGGTTCAAGTTACTATATGTAGAACAGGGAGCTGTCTGAAGTTTATTTGTGAGTTATAGTCCCACAAGCACTGAGGAAATAACTTCTATAGCTGGTTATATTCAGTAACAACCCTGAAGGCTCTATCTTCTCAGGGAATCTGTTTTAATAGGTTTTTGTTCCAAGGAACTTTTCATAGGTAGGCCCTTGTCTTCAAGGCACCTTCCTGCTACTGTCATTCCAGAGCATAGCACATGTTGCTCTTCACGACCCTTCTCTCCTTAGTAACTGCAGCCTTTCGTTTGTTTGTTCCTGCTTGGTGTGCAACTTCAAATGCACTCACGTGATTTCTTGGCTAAACTGTGAGAGTATCATTGCATCCTTCTGCTCTGCCTTTTGTTTCGAATTCTCACCATAAGTCTGAACAAATGTGGAGGTAATGAATCATGCCACAGCCTGAATTTTATGTAGACTTGTGGTTTCCCTGTGAATTATCCCCATTACTGTTGAATTAAGCTCATTCACATTTCCGAACACAGACAGAATAACCTTAGCCCAATTCTGATTAGTCTTTGATCCCTTCTGAACCCTCAAGGGCTAAGTCATTTAAAGTTGACTATATGTAACATCATCTACCTACTACTAGGTTTGCATTGCAAAGGGCATGGAGAAAGTAAGATTGGAGGAGTCATGGAAATTTGTGCCAAGTTTAAGAAAAAAGCCAGTAAAACAGGCAATATGAAGGAAGGTTCAAAAGGTCTATCAGAAGGCCTGAGAAGATATGTGTCAAGCTGTGAAAATGAAGCTTAAGTTGCAGTGGAGATTCCAGAATGATGGAGATGTCAGAAATGAGATAGCTACTAAGGAAAGCTGCAGGCTTAGAATGAAGCTAGTCAAAGAGGGCTTCATGTTGGGAGCTGCCACCAGGTGGTGGGGGAATAAGGGGGGGTCGGAGGGTAACTGGCATCCCACCAGAGCTCTGATACTCTGGGCGGGCAGAAACCAGAGACTGCTTGAGCTCTCCACTCTGCCAGGTGGGTGTCTGGCTGTGGGAAGCCATGGGATCCCAGTTTGTAGGGTTGAAGAAGGAGCAGTACCATGGCAGTTCTCAGTCTTGGGCTTCCCAGATGTTGCTGGATACTGTGGAAGAGCTGAGAACAAATTGGGGGCCCCCAAAGGCAGCTCAGTCAGACTCAGGGCTGAAGGGAGAAAGGGGCAGGGAGAAAAGGGGGTGCCCAGTGGTTCCCACAAGGTCAAGAGTCCTTGGTCTAGTCTCATTGGAAAGACTGGGAGACTTTCCTGTGGGAGATTAGAATCAGCTCTTTAGAGGAAGGCCTAATCCACTGCTCCAGCATTGAGAGTCTAGATGAAAGGACATAGTCCATGGTCTTAATATGTTTATTGTAGAAAACAGAAAGAGAGAGAGAGACAGAGAGAGAGAGAGAGAGAGAGAGAGAGAGAGAGAGAGGGACTGAGAGAGAGTCAGAGAGACAGAGACAGAAACAGAGAGACAGAGACAGAGAGACAGAGAGAGACAGAGAGACAGAGACAGAAGGTAGGAAAATAGAGGCCAGCCATGGCCAAATGGAGAGAGAAGAAAGGGAAGATGATTAAGGAGGGTGAGAGGTAAGAGTAAGAGCAAGAAGTTAAGAGTAAAAGGTTAAGAGAAAGAGGAGGGGTCAAGCAGCCCCTTTTATGGTGGGTTGGGCTACCTTTCTGTTTCCAGGTAACTGTGGGGTAGGGCATACCTGGCTGTAGTCAGATGACTGGGGGTGGAGTACAGCCAGAATACTAGGAGCTTGGGGTATTGTCTAGCTGCAGGATAATAGAGTTGGGGGGTTCAGGATAATGGAGTTGGAGGGCTCGTGGTATCAGGCATCTATGTCAGGGGGAATAGCTTTACTGTTCTGTCCCTTGTAGAATTCTCTACTGGGTTTCCAGAGTAAGCCTCACTAAACCAAGAACACAGACTGCCTTTCATGATCCGACAGATTCAGGCAACAGGACTGAGGCTACATAGCCTGCTGGATCCTAGATGACATCATCATGGGCCCTTTGTCCTAGGTAAAGCTGCTAAGGATGGAGATCATGTGGATGACTGTAGAGCACTGCTGCCGTGCCTTAAAGATGGCGCCTGCCATTCTTCTGCTAAGGAGTAAACAAGTCCTTATTTGACAAGAGGGTTACACCTGCCAGTGGTCTGATCTTTCGTCATGAGGCTATAGCCTATGAAGGTGCGGGACGTGGTAGGGGCTCATGGACAGTCCTACGAAGGGTATTTAAACAACACTCACAGACCATTCGGGGGCACACCTTCAAATCTCATGTAACTAACAGCTCCTGAGTAAACTGTTGCTAGAAAGAACTGGTGTTCTAGTCTTTCTTCCCTGCTGGTCAGGGTGATGGGCGCGACACAGATGACCATGGTCTGTGCTGTTGCCAGAAACCATGTGAAAGTCCATGACCTTGGCTCCCACTGACTGTAAAGGACAAAAAGCTACTTTTGTGGTGGCATCAATGACTGCAGACTCCCAGTTGAAGAAGAGGGACATAGAAGATGTATTAGTTTGAGTTTCTATGACTGTGAAGAAATACCATAACCAAGGTAACTCTTATAAAGGACAACATTTAATTGGGGCTGGCTTACAGATTCAAAGGTTCAGCCCATTATCATCAAGGCAGGAGTGTGGCATCATCCAAGCAGGCATGGTGCTGGAGGAGCTGAAAGTTTTACATCTTATTCTTAAGGCAAACAGGAGAGGACTGGATTCCACATGGCTAAGAGGACGTTATCAAAGCTCACACCCATATTTTCTCAAACAAGGCCATACTTACTACAAGGCCACACCTCCTAAAGTGCCACTCCCTGGACTATGTATATTCAAAGCAGCACAGAAAGCTTCAGTAACAACCCCAAGCCCCTCCCTGACATTCTACCTCTCCCCCAAATCTAACAGCCTAAACAGAAAGCCATTAAAGAGAACTCTTAGAAATTGTGATAAAGGGGTATGAAGAGATGGCTCAGGGGTTAAGAGTACTGGATGCTCCTCCAGCATCCCTAAGTTCAATTCCCAGAAATCATATGATGGCTCACAACCATGGGTAATGGGAGATTCCCTCTTCTGGTGTGTGTAAAGACAGATCACACATATATGTAAAAATAAATGAATATTTTTCAAAATTGTGATAAGGACGCTAAAGTATAGTTCTATGACTGATGGCTTCTGAGAGGTGGTGTTCAGATAGGGATGGACTGTTTTCTTTCAGGGGTTAGCCATTCGGAAGTTTGACCATGCTCCAGTGAGTAGATGAGAAATACAATTTGTAGTTTTCTTCTTCATTTTTTGGTGGGGAAGTCACAAATTTAGGGAGACAAATATAGGATGACTGGAAAATAAGTATGATCAGGATAGAAGATGTGAAATTCCCAAGTAATCAATAAAAATATTTCTTGAAAAAAACTTTACACAGCATCATAAGTGTTCTTAAATATAATAAGACAGGGTATAAATGTTGTGTGTATTATTACAAAACAGCCTATGCTATCACTGGCTACTCTTCCTGCCCTCAATTCCGTAGTTAACCCCATTTGGAATCCATCCAACTACTTGCAGTTCGATTACCAAGGAACCCACTCTCATTCCCAGTCATCTAAGCCCTGGTGTCTGGCTTTTGCCAAACTGATAAATCAATCCCAAATTTTTGCAGCTAGCTGGGGTCTCACTCTCACAAATCCACAGTCCACCATGGTTACCTTTCCCTGGAGCTCAGTTGAATTGCCGAGAAACTAAAACACTAGGCAATCTTAGTTTAGAATCAACAGATAACATAATCGCTGGGTAAAGAATCTAGCATTCTAAATTCACAAACTACTCTATGTTAGAAGTCTTCCAGTGGCAGATGCTGGTGGATTCTGCCACTGGAACTAACAGCCCCAACCTACGTCTTGTCTGCCTTGCTCCCACCCTCCAAAAGGAAGTCCCTTCCTCCTGCCTTCCCTCTTCTCTTGGACCTGGAAGGGCAGCTTCCTTTTCACCCAGTGATTGGCTTCTTGTTGTCTTTATTATTTAATCAATTATGGAAAATTATACTACATATAAATAAGTAAGTCATATGCTCATATTATAAAACACATAATACATTCTTACCCTCACTTGTAAAACTCTTACAACACCATCTTGTAGATTTCTCTACTGTGGAAGACAGACCAAGAATTGCAGTCATCCTCTATCACTAAGAAACTGTACTTGGATATTTTCTAATACTGTCTTAATTAACCCTCATAACAATCACATGATCTCAATACAGATTTCCTATTCTTATAAATGAGAACACTGAGTTCAAATAATAGTAACTCGAATTCATTTCACTAGTTCATGTTACACTAACTTCTCTGAAACCTAATCTCGTACTGTGTGCAGTGAGGACCATGTGCCCCTGCTTTAGAGGATGATTCTGACAAATAAATTAGGCGAATGCAGGTGAGTGTTTTGCTCCCTCTGTTTCCTACAAGAACATGTCTCTAAGTGATGTGTTCTAGTGTGAAACCAAAACTTCATGAGGTTCCTGAAATTACACCTCAGAAATGCCACATTGGACCAGCAAATACCCAAAGGTAGCTTTACTAAAATGTTCTGCTGTTTATTGCACAAATAAATATTCATGGAACATGAGCTGTACACTAGGTAATGTATCCTAACTTCAATACTCACTTCCTTATTATCAAACTTTTTATACTTTCCCACAGGGCCGTATGGAGGCACGTGGTGGCACCAAGAAGTCACTTTTGGAGAACAAACCATCCCCACTTTCATCCAGGAGTTTTCCCAAGCAATAACCTGGAATTATGCCATGCAGCATAGGCTATGATTTGCTATTCATTACATGTACATAGCCTACACTGAGATCAAACAAGCCCATATGGACAAGGTGCAGGGCTTTGGCATGAATCCCAGTGTGTCTCTGTGCTATTAGTCTCCTTACAGACATAGTAGCATACAGTTCACAGGAGAATATGGGGAGCACTGGAAGTCAAGAACAGCTCTGTTCTCATTATTATTTCCTTCAGTTAAGAGCCTTCAACTTTTCTCTGCTGCCTTTGCTCCAGCTCTAACTCTTGGGTGATGCGTGTCTTCACCTCTTTCTCCTTCAGGGTCAGTGACACACTGGCTCATCCAAAATGGTTCATTGATAAAAAGCGGAATGCCTCTCATTAACCAGCACCTGGGAGTGCTGAAGCATCAGGGAAGAGAAGCACAGTGTTTGCAGTGGAAGCAGAGAACACTTTTGCTCCAGGGTTTGCTCCCTGAAGTCATGTAGCAGCAGGAAGGATGGGAAAATCCTTCGCCTTTGTAGATTGCCACTTGCTGAGGAGTGCCTATTATTACACTAGTGGAGAGTGAAGATGGAAGCATGAAATTTAGCTATGAAATCCTATTAGAACAGCACTCTCAGCTTTTATCCTCTCAAGGGTCTATGTGTCTTCATTCTCCAGTGTGCTGCTGTATCACTTGTCTTCAGGAAACTCCATTTGGGAACAAAGTCTTGCTTTCAAATAGATGAAATGACAAAGAATCAAAAATGAGAATTTTTTTTGGCCATAATGGGTTGAAGTGCACATCATTCCACAACAACAATAACAACACACACACACACACACACACACACACACACACACACACAGGAATTTATATGTTTGCAGGTGATCTTATCTCTGAAGATGAGATTCCATGCCCTGGACCTTGTACTGTGACACCTACAGTTTAGTGTAGGTAAAGAAGAGTGAGCAAATAATTTGAGGCCACAAATCAAGGGCAGACACACCTTTAAAGTGCACTTTGCCTGTCATTTATGTGAGTGCCTGGGGAACATAGAAAGAAAATAGCTGATTCCTGCTTAACAAACAAAATCCTGTTTGGTTCAAACAGACAAGAGAAATCAAATTCCCAGACATGCCATACAGAAACACTACAGTCCTGCTAAGGGGAAAAATCGAGAAGAACAGAGACAATCATATGTCTGACGGGAAGACCATGGTTGAAGAAAGGAGGACAGAGAGCCTGGAAAGAAGAAAGGGGCCATAATGTCCCTATTCAGGGACAAACACCTCCCCTCACAGCTGAGGTCCTGGATAGTTCAAGATAAACCTGGAATTATTCCACAAATGTGAAGAAAATTGAACTCTTCATTTTATATTTTCCTTTCGAGTTTTTAGGTCATGAGGTTCACCTATGGTGGCCACAGCCCTGGAAAGCTAGGGTTCACTTTGGCTTGAATAATTGATCTTTTCCAAATCCCTGTGGCTTCAGGTCAGTAGAAAAACTTTCTTAGCTGATGTCCCTGGGCAAAAGCCAGATAGCAGGCATCTAAATAATCCCCTTGGACTGGCAAGTTTTCCAAGCACAAGATACCCTTCCTGACAGATGAGAAACCCTAAGAAGATTCTGTAAGTTCAGGGTGAAGAGTACTGCCTTGCCTCCAAGGAGACACAGAAGGGAGCTTTGTGTGTCCTGTGTCTCACAGAAGAGCCTGGGAGCCCTACGACAAGGAGATTTCTCCATAAAGCAGATGAGCACAATTTCAGGGTAAATTTCCTCCTATGATTATATTGTACTTCACAGCCATTAGGATAATATTGCTATTCTTTCCATGTCAGTGCCACCTCTGCCTCATTTACATGTTCTGTGAGTTCTCCCAGTCTTATGCTGAGAAATTGCCCTGTCACTGAAGGGCGTTTGGAAAGAAATCATCAGGAAGCTTTTTGCCGAAGTCAGACAAGGAGCAGCCCGTTTCTCCTCCCCTTACATCAGCACCTCCCAGATATGCCCACCTCTCACTCAATTAATCCAGGATGCAAATGCCCCCCCCCCTCTCTCTCTCTCACACACACACACACACACACACACACATTCATATTGATTTTTTTCCTGTTTGATACTTTGGTTCCTGACTTATGATTTTCTTTCATCTACTTATTATTTCATGTGCTTGTTAAAAATCTAATTAGGTAAAAATTCAGCTTTGATTTAATATCCTTCCACTGATAATAACGCCCCCCTGTTTTTTCTTGAGGCAAAGTCTGCATATGTGACCTGTGTTCTGATGTCTCTCTCTCTCAAGTGCTGGTGATATGCAAAGTTAGTTTATTAATTCAATGATTACTTTAGCTGTACCCACAAATTACAATACATAAACTTTGAGTATGGACTTGTTCAAATGTGAATTCTTTTTAACACTGAATAGTTGAGTTAATTTTTTAATACTCAGGAATTACCCCACATATATTGCTTTCTAACTTAATTTCATATAACCTATAAATAGCCTTTATAACATAAATTCAAATTTCTTGACTTATTTTATGGCTAAGCATTAACACAGCATCTTGATTACATATCTTCAATAATCGTTTCCTTGTATTGCTATTAGGTTGTATTTTGCTCATTTTGAATACTATCTATGCTTCAATAATGCTGTTCAAACTTATGCAAGTGTATTCATTTTCTGTTCAATGCCTCTATTAGTTACAGAGAATGAAGCGTTGGAATTTCCAACTACAACTTTGGGTACAAACTTCTGCAGGATGTCCTGCTTATAAAGAATACTCTTCCAGATATTAATGTAAACTCCTAATAACATTGCAATTAAGCCTTTTTTGTTAATTTTCCTTTTCTTTGTTCTTAAAATTCATCTCTTTTAATCAGTGTGTATTAACTCAGGTATGATTTGCTGCTGCTGCTGCTGTTGTTGTTATTAATATAGTATGCAAATGTCACATGTAGTATTTAGTTTATGAAAGCTTAACTTAAGTATTGACACTTGTCCTCCCAAAATCTCCTACTTAAGCATGTTCTTGAAGTATATAAGTAGTCTACCCAACATGTACCAGCTGAGAATGGCTAAGCACACAGCTGACTCTCAAAGCAGGTAGTCTCAACTGAGTCTCGATTATCAACTCAGCTGGAAAGGCTAACATTGCCTTAGAAAGTATTTTTGCACTTTGAAGCTTTTGATGTAGCTCTATATCAAGAAAGGTAAAGGATATTTGAAAATCTAAAACAATATCATTCTGCTAAATAGTGACAAACTGAACCTAAAATAATCCGCCTTCCCCTTCATGCTTCAGTTGTGATCTCAGAGTCCTATAGGATGATTACCATGTGATGATAGAAAAAAGAGGCATAAGCCATCTGTTCTTAAATTATTGACACAGAGTGACCTACTTCCTGACTTAGTATAGAAAAAGTCAAGGCTACAATTATTGTCATTCTTACCTCTTGCTGATATGTCCCACATGTGCTCATGGTTCATCTACTACTTAGTCCTGACCCCAGGGAGCCAGATCAGTGGAGAGACAAAGTAGTTACTTTCCTCACTTCTGGTCTTCCTCACTCTCTTAATAACCTGTGTTTTAACTAGGGGCAGACTCTCATGTTCTCTATGGGTTATGCTTTGTCAGAGCATGAAAGAAAGAATTCATTTTCCTAAGAAAGTATAGATGAAGATAGAGCATGTCAGACCAAGATGATCATTTTTGTGACCCCACTCCTCCACTTCATCCAATCAGACACTTCTTTTCTCAAAATAGCTCTACTTTACACGTATCTCCAGCTATTTCTTTATAACAAGAAATTCATTCTCCACTCCCAGGCTTGGTCCTGAGCATCACAGGACAGTTTCTTATGGTATGGCAAAGACTTGTGGAAAGTTCTTCTTCCAAAGAAAAGAGGGGTCACTTCCAACAATTTGGGAAGGACTTCAAAAGGAAGCACTTTTCATGTATTTTTACTTCTAAATTAAAATGTCTCACTTCTCCCCTAAAACCACCCAGTTTCCATTAAGCCCCCCAAATTAGTACACATTGTCTGCAAAATCTTATAATACAATTAACAGGTTAATTTCCCCCAAATAATACTAGCTTCAATGTTCACTGCTGTATATAAACTGCATACATGGAAGTCCAGTTGCTAAACTGAGATACCTCTAAGATAGTAACTTCTTCTAACTGCCTAAGAGATACAGAACCCCTAAAAGATGGAGTTAATGATGAAGGGAGAGGCATCTAGATACTAAGCTCTGCTGATGAGAATCACTCCAACTTAAAGCAGAAAATAGCACACAGCTTCTAGTGTGGAAGTAAGGGAAGTAGTCTCCACTCATTCCCTCTAGGAGATGTAAGACAGAATATATAACCACTTCCTTTTATCCCTGCAGTCCCTCTGACCCATCAGAAAAGCTGAAGACCTTTAGTGGTGGAGTCTTGGTTATCCATGAAGGCTCATAATTCTTAATGTCAGCTGTGCTTTTCTGCTTTAGAAAATAGAGCCCACGATGATACTTCTCTCTTGCTTTGGACATGGAACAAGCATTTTAGACTTTATCTTGCAAAATTCAGGTAAGAACATTAAGGAATGTTCCCTCTTAGTTCTTTCCCCACAGTAGATAGCACAATTGGTCACTACATACACATTGGTTTTGATGTTTTCCATGAGGGATTATTTTTGATAATTTGGCGATTTGTCCAAAGTCCACATTCCTAATCTAGTTTCAACTATAAGGAATGAATTTTTGAAAGGTCAAGGAATCAATGCCACACATAGAATGGTTACTAGATTATCAGTAAACTACAGTTTTCAGAATCAATTTAACTTAGCAATAGAAGAAATATAACTGTGGGTAAATATATCAGGAAATTTAAGTTAAAATAATATTTAAAATTGTTGTTAAAAGTTAGGTCTGAAAATTATATCACTCTAGGCCTTACACTATAGGTAAAAATTAAATAGATAAATTAAATAAAATAAATAATAGATATGGAAGGAAAGAACACATTCCTAAGCTTATGTGAATGTATCCTTATACATGGAATTGAACACAGAGTTTTGAGACAAGTACAACTATAAGCTACTGGCCAGAGTTTGTCAAAGAATTCTGTAAACTTTCAGAGCACAATTAAATGCCTATACTAAGAAAGATCGAAATATTTATACTTTGATCTATAATTATCATATTTCAATCAGAAATTATTAGAGACATAATATCTCCTGATATATGTTAAATGAAATGAGATAAAGTAATGATTATATAAATTACAGAGAATTATATAAACTACCAAAAATGATTTGTACAAATGTTTAATGACATATGAAAAAATCACTACAATTAATATTAAATCAAGTGAAAAAAATTCCAAACTCCACTTGAATAATGACTTCAACTAAATTTCAAGTGATTCAAAAATACTTGATGAATTTGTAGCTTGCACAGAAGGGAAGATTTTATCTTGCTGGCTTTTCTTCTTTATTATCCTTACAGAACTGATTAAATTGCCTTTTATTGACTTCTTATGAATTATACAAAACAATGAATTTCATTATGACATTTCATACATGTATATAATGTACTTTGATCATCTTCAATCTCCCATTATTATATCCTATCCCCCATCACTGTTCCCCTTTCCTCTCCACATGCCCCTCTCTTTTTTTGAAAATTTTTATTAGATATTTTCTTTATTTACATTTCAAATGTTATCCCCTTTCCTGGTTTTTCCTCCAAAAACTCCATCTCTCATCCTCTCCTCTGCTCACCAACCCATCCACTCCCACTTCCCTGTCCTGGCATTCCCCTAAACTGGGGCATCATTGTGCCTTCACAGGACCAAGGGCCTCTCCTCCCATTGATGTCCTACAATGCCATCCTCTGCTACATATGTGCTTGGAGCCATGGGTCCTTCCATATGTGCTCTTTGGTTGGTGGTTTAGTCCCTGGGGCTCTGGGAGTTCTGGTTGGTTGATATTGTTGTTCTTCCTATGGGGCTGTAAACCCCTTCAGCTTCTTCGGTCTTTTCACAAGCTCCTCCATTTGGAACCCTGTGCTCAGTCCAGATATTGGCTGCAAGTATCCAACATTTGTATTTTTCAGGCACTGGCAAAGCCTCTCAGGAGACAGCTATATCAAGCTCCTGTCAGCCCAAGATACAATTCACAGACCACATGAAACTCAAGAAGAAGGAAGACCAAAGTGTGGTTACTTCGGTCCTTTTTAGAAGGGGTAACAAAATACCCATGGGAGGAGATATGGAGACAAAGTGTGGAACAGAGACTGAAGGAAAGGCCATCCAGAAACTGCCCCACCTGGGGATCCATCTAATATACAGTTACCAAATCCACATGCCCTTCTACTTTAATGTATTATATCTTTTATTTTCTCTTTCCCCTGGGGAAGAATGACTGTTCCTCTCACACATTCTAGCTATTTGTCTAGTGGTGGGGCCTGGTGAAATTTCACCTATTCGCATTGGAACGTAAACTTGTTTTGTCATTGTTTAAGACTTATTTAGGCTACAATATTCCTGAGGTTTCCTGGATACAGTTTCTTGGACAATACAAAAGACACAGTCTGTCAGCAGGTGGCCTGCTCCTCTGGCTTTTTTAATAATAATAATAATAATAATTATTATTATTATTATTATTATTATTATATATTTTATTTATTTACATGTCATATGATTTCTCCTTTCCCAGTTTCCCCTCCAAAAAAACACCAAGAACAAACCCCTGTTGTCTCCCATCAACCCCCTGCTTGCCACCCCACCCTCTCCCACTTATTGGCCCTGGCATTCCCATACACTGGGGCACAGAACCTTCACAGGGCCAAGGGCCTCTCCTCCCACTGATGATCGACTTTGCAATCCTCTACTATGCACATGCTGCCAGAACAATCAGTCCTACAATGTATACTCTTTGGTTGGTGGTTGAGTCCCTGTGAGCTCTGAGGGTACTAGTTAGTTCATATTGTTGTTCATCCTAAGGGGCTGCAAACCTTTCAGTTTCTTTGGTCCTTTCTCTAACTCCTTCACTGGGGACCCTGTACTCAGTTTGATGGATGGTTGTGAGCCTCTACTTCTGTATTAGTCAGATACTGTCAGAGCCTCTCAGGAGACAGCTAT
>NW_022196906.1:20377981-20391410 GCF_008632895.1 Mastomys coucha
TGTGTGTGTGCGTGCGTGTGCATGTGTGTGTGTGTGTGTGCATGCGTGTGTGTGCATGTGCATGTGCGTGTGTGTGTGTGTGTGTGTGTGTGTGTGTGTGTTGCTTAATGGGAAACAATGCTAAGCTTAGAAAAATATTCTCCTTAGCTATGACCTCTGAACACATACCTTGGACCCTAAGTTAAAGGACTGGAACATCAGATTAAACAAGATGTTCAACAACTCCTTTCAATGTATGTGACATGCCTCATGGAAGTGCTGAATGTGTTGATAAAATTATTATCAAAACTAACCTGGAAAACATGCCAGACATCTCTCAGAGGCATGACTGACATTCAGTTCTGAGATGCAGTTATGTAATACTTGAAACTCTTGTCATGGCCACACAGCTGTCTCTGGTAAATGGAAGACAGGTATCTGTGTAATCCAATCAGAAGCTTGAAGCCAAGGTTGTATGCCTTCCTAGTCTTAAGGTAGATATGTCCTCCTCTGAGTCCTGATCCACCCCAGGACTCATCATGTTGCTCCCTTACTCCCACACAGCCTACAGAAGAAAAGTTGTCCTTTGCAGCTCTGAGTCTATCACAGGAGATTTGTTCTTTTGTAAAGGCCTTGCATCTAAGGGAAATGCAAGGAAGGTGATTATAACTTAAACAGCAATACTTACGCTACTTACAGTGGAGAATGTTTCTCTGAATTAGTCAATAGTCTTTCTCCTTCCAGCTTATGCATTTTCTTTATGGAAATATGTCCTCTATAAAGTTTCTTCCTTATCACATGATATATATACATGTGTGATATATATATGTGTGTGTGTGTGTATATATATGTGTGTGTGTATGTATATATGTGTGCATGTATTAAGGCATATTACTAAAAATAAAAATATATATCAGTATATGTACATATACATTATATTCAAACATCTTATATAAAGTTGTATATACTTAAATCTACATTTAGATGCTCAACTTAGACCTACAGATATATATGTGAATTTACATACTCATCTCTCCCTGCTGCAGATCCATAACAGCTGTGTGACTGAGTAGTTATTTTGAACAAAAGTATTAATTAATAAAATGAAAGCTGGAATGGTGCACGTGAGTTCAAGGCCTACAATATAATTGTAAGTGTTCAGATTTTGATTCTGCCATTTGTTACCTTGGAAACAGTATTTAAACTCTTTGTCTATTTAGCATGATACTCATTAAACTATTTTACTGTAAGCTTACCAAGAGGCACAACTGAATTAACATAAAAAATCACAACATTTTCTGGCACGTGTGTGTATATGTCCTGAGGAATTTAACATGCGACCAAAGATGGCATGCTCATAGCTTTCTGAATATCATATCTGCAGTATTTCCCTCTAAAATATGAAGACATCTTATGGTATACTGCACAAACCACAGATCCCCACAATAAAACCTGCTTCAAACACCTCTCCACAATAAAACCTGCTTTAATCACCAAGATGTCCTGTCACCCTGCTGTCTGTTCCTAGCTCTGGTCTGTGATTCACCTGAAAGGCCTTCCATGAACAGCTGTCTCCATGAGGTAAGATAAACATAAGGGCATCAAGATATGAAAAGATTCTCTCTCCTTAAAGGTCAACTCATTCTCTTTACTCTGTTGAAAATAGAAAAGCCTTGCTTAATAAAAGATACCTAATGATGGGAGTCAGAGACTATAAAATAAGCCAAGTGTTCTCAAAGCTAATATTATTGAGTAGGAAAAAAAAACCAGCAATGTCACAGATTGTTGCTAGAAACTAGCTTTAGAAAGAGCAATAACCTCAGCTTGCCAATTTGCTTTCAATTTAGAATTATAAAATGCCGATAGTTCTAGCTACATCTATGAACCTTAGAAATAAATAAATAGAAATTGTGTTAGCAAACATAATGGCTATTTGATTTTGTTTTCCTCTTAAGATACATTTTAGGGCCATGAAATGGCTTACTTGACAAAAATACCAAATATATTGGCCAACACACACATTAAGGAGCAAACAAACAAATATAAATAAACCTACATCAAAGAAACAGATAAGTTAAGACTAAAAAGGAAACTTTAAAAGTAAACAAAGAGGGAATAAGGTATATAAACAACAAAGATTTGAATGGCATCAGCATTGCTGTCAGAAGCCATAGAAGCTAGAAGACCATAGAATAATGTTTTTAAAGTACTAAAGGCAAAAGGCAATTGCCGTTAGAATGCTCAATATCTCAAAAATAAGTGCAAAGCTATTTCTAGACATGTAAGTGTAGAAAAAACTTAGTTACTAGTAGAACTTCAACACATGCACAAAAAAGTTAAATCCAAGGAGAGGTATGTAGAAGGATTTGGAAGGAGGGAGAACTGGTGTAATTATATCATAATCTTAAAACTTAAAAGAAATAAAGAACTAATCTGAGTTTTTCACTTAGATGATAATGGCACATAGCAAGCTGGGTCAACACAGGGGAATGGAGATTGCAGGAAAGTTCAACTCTGTCATTGAATACAATTCATTTCTTGATTCTCCACTCTCATTAAAAGCCAAGAAGTGTAAAGAGCAGTGTATTCTCATGAGGTCTCTGTGCTGCTACTGAAGTAATATGTTAACTGCAGATGTACTGTACTGAGCACATATTCCTACTGAACTAATGTGTTAACTCCATATTTGCTGAAATGGGTTAAAAATACAACCTCTAAGGAAATTAATAAGCAAAACAAAAGTGCATAGCTGGCAGGGCCTGGAGGAAAGGAGGCAGGATGAGCAGGCAGAGCCTAGCAGATGCTCTCAGAGCAGAAAAACCACTGTGGCAGAATCACAGACGCATGCCGTTCTACAGTTTATCACGACTTGCAAAGTGTCCAACACGTAGAGTGGCAGCCAGCAGACTGTAGGGACTTTGATTAATAACAATATGCTAGAATTGGCTCATTCTTCCAACATAGTGCCACACTAATGGCATAAGATAAGGGGCACCCTGAGAGGATGACTAGAGGGTATATACCTGTATTTTCTATTTATTTTTCTGGGTCTGGAACCAATATAGACCATTAAAACATTTACTTTCACAGAATTTTCACCTTTTCTGCACTCCAGGAGTGATCAGTAAAGGTGCACTCCCCTCCCCAAGAGGGGATGCAGACCAGATGCAGACCAGTGAGTGACTGATCACTAATTTGGAACTAATGTTATACCGAAAAATTTCCTCAGAAACTCTCTACCTTAATGCATTTTGAGCTCCTTCGGCTATTCATTTGAATTTACTTTCCATGTGTCTATTCTAACCCAGTTCTTTATGTCCATTACTTGATTAGTCACAGAGAAGAAAAACAGGTGTTCTATGCTAAACTGCTCAAATTTGCTCTATGCACTTGGATGTGAACTTTCCACAGATGGGAATACTTATGAAGCCTGCTTGCACTTGGCTGTCTAAATACGGATTTTTAGAGGACTACATGATATGAGGTTATAGGGACAATGTTCTCAGCAGTCAATTCTTATCCCTCTATGCACATTTCAAGTTCTACTTGCCAACAGCATTGATTGGTACTTTTATATTGTTTTCATTTATATATAATGTTACTGTAATAATGTTATGTATGTTAGCTTCAGCTGTCAACTTGACACAAACCTAAAGTCTTCATGGAACAGAACCTAAATTGAAGAATTGTCTTCATCTGACTGAACTATAAGCTTGTCTGTGAAATATTGTTGAGCTTTGGACTTGTAATGCTAAATATGGCCCCCAAGACCTAGAGTGCACAGATGGACCCAGGTGATGCTATGTGAACTTGTCCCCACATTATTTCTGTCTGGCAAATAAAGATGCCAAGAACAACATCTGGACAGAAGAGACATAGGTAGGGGTTAGGATTCCCGGGCTTGGGGTCACAGGAGAACCATGAGGGGAGAAGAAAGTGAAGGAGGAGAGAGAAGCCACCATGGGTTTGGTGAGTCATGAAAAAGTGACCCTGAGGGCTGGTCAATTGTAGTTAACAGCAGCCCAGATGAAATATAGTAATAACTCAGGGTTATCAATAGGGAAGAAAAGTCTAGAGAGTAGAAATCTCCTCAGGTCTTGTGCTGTTTAAGGCATATTGTAAATATAAAGGTTTTGTGTCTCCTTTATCTCTTTTAACTGGGAATTAAATAGGCAAAGGCAGGATAGAAATCCTGGATTGCAATGTTCTTCCATGGTTACAGCTTCAAGGTCCTCCTTGAGATCCTGCTTTGGCTTCCATGGATCATGAACTATAACCTACTAGATGAAATAAAGCCTTCCCTCCTCAAGTTGCTTTTAGTCCTGGTACTTATTAGAGCAACATAAATGCAAACTAGAAAGCTGCATATCATATAGGTTGCTTAGGGTATAAATATATTAAATGTATCCATTATATATAATGATTAGTTTACATGAAATTTTCATCTCATCCCTCTACAAACTGAAGCTTATGATGTACATGTTCAGAAAAGCTGAGTCATCCAAACTTCTACTTCTTGTTTGTTCTGGAACTATTCTCACTGGCACCAGGACATTTTCAGGATCACAGCTATAAAACAAAGATAATCTATTTAGTAAAGAGTTAAAATGACAGAACTTTAACTGCAACCATGAAAAACAATTTTGCATCATGTTAAGCACTCTCAAAGAAAGGTTTCTCAGTCTAAAAGTAAGGTGAAACCTGAAAGAAAGTTACTTTTCAGTGACTCACAAATGCACTAGTTAACATGATCCCCTCTCCAGGAGCCAGATATAGCTAGCAAACTCAAATATCAAATACTCAGCAGTAGGAGTAGTTAATATTTAATCAGTGTAAATGATAGATATGCCTCATGATCATTGAGTAGTAGAAGAAAATAAACATTAAGAATCCACACAGTTCCATTCCTCTAAAACTCTAACCTGTATTCAGAGAAGCAGACTGCTCATCTTTTAGGTTAGATCTATATACCCCATGAAAGATAGATAAGGGAGTTTCCTAGGGGAAATGAATTTACTGTTTATGTAAAGTTATACATATTTTGTCAAAAGTAATTGATCTGCATCAAGGATAACTTTTACTGTATATAACATTGATTTGAAAACGAATGGTCTTGTTGACTTTTACTCCTGTGCTTCCCATTAGTGAACCGAATAGAGAGGTCTTCTAGATGAGTGAAGCACAGTAAGCCAAAATCACTCTTGCCTCTAGTTTAAGAGGCAAGTATCTAATTCTGTTCTTTCAATGGGGTTGCAATTCCCCTCTGCTACCCCACTAGGTTCCTTGAATTCAGTCTGATGGTTGGCTCCAAGCATCTGCATCTCTATTGGTCAGTTGCTGGCTGGACCTCCCCAGGAACTGCCACACTTAATTCCTGTCAGCAAGTGCCTGTTGACCACAGCAACAGTGCTGGGTTTGGTGTCTGCAGACATGATGTATGCCCAGGTGTGGCCAGTCCCCTGTTGGTTCTTCAGTTCCATTTTTCATCCCTGTTCTTCCCTTGGACAGAATCATTTCTGGTTTGAAAAACTTTGAGATGGGTAGGTGGCCCAATCCCTCAACTAGCAATTATGCCTTTCTACTAGAGGTTCTACAATCCCCTTCTCTATGTTTTATGGCTAAAGTCAATCCTGTCAGGTCCTGAAAGCTTCACATTTCTCTGGTGTCTGGGACCCTCCAGTGGCTATCCCCAGTTCCTTATCCCCACTGCTACCTGTTTTTATTTGATTTCCTGACACTCTGTACCTCTCTCATGTCTACTCCAGATTCTAATACTGCCATCCTTATTTCCTCCTCCCTCTTTCCCTCTCCTGTGTCCCCCTCTCTTTCCATCACCCACAATTGTTTCGTTACCCCCTCAATGCATACCCTGGTCTTCCTTCCTTCTAAGCTCCATATGGTCTGTAGGTTGTATCATAGGCATTGTGAATAACATAGGCTGGCCTGACCACCCAGTTTTCCCTGAGACTAGTCATATGACTAGACATAGTCAGGCCTATGGGGCAATTTTTTACCCTTAATTGATGTAAGAGGGCTGAGCCCTCCAGGTGGACTTGTAGGACTGGGCAGTATAAAAAAAGGTTTGAATGTGAGCCAGGAAGCAAGCCAATGAGCAGTACACTATGGTTTCCACCTCAAGCTCTTGCCTTGGCTTTGTGCCTTACCTTCCATTGATAATGGACTTTAGTCTATAAGCCAAATAAACTTTTTCCACTTCAAGTTGCTTTTGGTCATGGTGTTTATCATTTTACCAGAAACCAAACTAGAGCAATGGTTACAGTCGAATTGTCTGGTCATCTTATTGTTGGTCATCAGGTTAATCTTAACCACAGAACTAACAGACTACAACAATACTCCTGTTTATCGTAACAGATGTTTCCCCTGAACATTCCTTCCCTCCCTTGCTCTCTGATATCTATCTTTCTTACCTCATCCATTTTCGTCCTTCCTCTCCCACTCCATCTCTCCCTCTATTTCCTTATTTTTCAGTTTGTATAATATGAAGCATACATGTTGTTAGATTGATTCCAGGTGTCCTCAGACTTTAACTAGGGAGAAGGGTGATAAAGAATAGGGAAAATACAGCCTTCTCCTTCTCTCTGGTCTCTTTACCAGACCTATACCCAGGCTTGTTTTTTGTATAAAATGGTGTTAACTAGACTTGACAGATCCTGTACAAACTATGCTCCCTAGTGCATAGCTTGATACTTGCACCATTCAGGAATATTTAGTGTCCTGGAAGTAGGTTCTACATTCTTTGGACAGATGAAAGATAATGAAGCTAGGGAATGAAGAACACAGCAATTATGATTCAAGAACAGAGACTAGAAGATTCTGGTACTGTGGTATCAGCTCAGATCCTCTTTCACTTAGGAGAAGTAAAGGAGTCATCGCTTCATTCATAGTACCTGGCATTCTGAGATGAAGTACACAATTTCCAAGGCACAGTTTTATGTTCAGGGTGGGAGAAAACAAACGTTACTGATCATTAGATTTGTCTACATAGCCAAGTAACTTCTTTGATGGGATGTGACTTGAGAGGCCTTTGGAAATTCACTATTACTTTTGGTGTGGTCTATAGAGTGGCAGTATTCAGAAGAACAATTAATTAATGGGGCCTAAAGCCTGGTAAGATAGCACATTTCAAGTTATTCCAGAACTCTAAAGACTGAGGTGGGAGGACTACTCCAAGTTCAATGCCAGTCTGAATTTTGTGATGGGACCCAATATTTTATTATTAAAAACAGGACACTTTTATACAATACATTCTGACCACAGTTTTTTTCTACCTAGCTTCCTAGCTAGCTTCCCACTTCCACTTGCCCCCAAATCTATACCCCTACATTTCCATTCAGAAAGAAGCAGATCTCCAAAACACAACAATCATATTTGGCCAAACAAGATACAATAAGACAAGGCATAAGGCCTCATATCCACATTGGACAAGGTAACCCAATTGGAAGAAAAGAGTCCTAAGAGCAGGCAAAAGAGTCAGAAACATACCCACTCCCACAAAAGCACCAAGGACTCCCACAAAACACCAAGCTAACAGCAGTAACATATGCATAGAGTACCTGGCACAGAACCATGCAAGCCCTGTACTTGCTGCTTCAGCCACTGTGAGCCCATAGGAGCCCTTCTTAATTGATTCTGTGGCCATTGTTCTCTTGACTCCTCTGACTCCTACAATATTTCCTCCCATTCTTCTCTAGGGTTCTCCTAGCTCCAAGAAGAGGGACAAGATGAAGACTTCCAATTTAGACTCTCTCCATATAATGTCTGGCTTTGGATCTTGCCACCTGGTCCCATCTGTTACTAGAAGAAACATCTCTGATGACAACTGGATGAGGTACTAATCTATGAGTATAACAGAATATCATTAGGAATCCCAAGTTTTAGGATAACAGGTATTTATCGTCAATCTGTGAAGAAAGTAGTTATAAAGTCCTGAATTTGATTTCATCAGATATGCCCTTCTCCTTGTTTGGAATCAAATAACTTGCACTCATAACACTGCTACTGCTCATAATGTTATGACCAGGAGTCCTTGTCTGGACTGACTGTATCCATTATCTTGGATTATTCAAAGAATGAAGGAACACACCCAAGTAGCAAAATAGTAGGAACTTTCTTTTTTGTTGGTTTAATTTTTTATTTTTAAGCTTTTTTATTAATATATGTGTGTGAGCATGTCTCTAGTAGGGTGGCCCATGAAGGCCAAAGTGGGCATTAGGTCTTCTCAAGTTGGAATTACAGGTGTTTCTTAGCAGACAGGTGTGAGTGCTAGGATCCCAACTTTTGTCTTCATGATTGAGCAACCAGTTCTCTTCAAGCACTGATCTATCTCTCCAACCCAGGGGCTTCTTTAAAATCAGAAGTACTGAATGGGTACACTATAAAGAACTGTTGAACATGAGTGAGATTGGTCATAAGCCCCGGTTTTTTCTCAGGGCTTCTTTTATGGATCCAGTTGGGAGGGAGTTGGTTGCTAGGGACAGAGAGTATGATTGCTTTCTTGTTTTGGTTAATAGGCTTGGGTGATGTATATAAGTCTTTGTTCACTGTACATGTCCTGCCCCTTGATGCATTTGACATACACACGTCTATGCAATTCATAGACATAGGAGAGTGCTAGAGGATTTCCCCTAAAAGCTCATTCTGGAGACAGTTTTTCTTATTTCACATGTACTTAGCATTGGTTCAAATTGCTTTGGCTTACTGCCTCTTATTTAGGTGTGTTTAACTGCAAAGTCACCACAAAAAAGAGTTTCTGAGATGGATCTGAGTGTTGCTCAGTTTGGAATAGGTTTTTATGTGGCATAAGACAGCTCTTATCTGAGATGCTAAACTACCCCTGCAAATTGCCTGCCTCAACTTTACCCTAAGAGACTATTTAACCTAATTTGTTAGGGGGATTGAAAGAAGATGATCAATATCTATTCTACTTTGTTCTCAAAAGGGACAGAGAGTAGAGTAGAATGGAGACAATCTGTCCTACTATTTTCCTAAAGTTGTAATGTTTCCCAAGATGCTCTAGGGCATCTAGGAAATTCCTCAGCCTCCTGATTCCAGGGTTAAACAAGTGTCCTTTTGCCTGTTTTGTTGTTCCTACTGGTACTTGTTGGTGAAGAAGCATCTGTATTTAGACTTAAATTATGGAAGAGATACATACACTCTCTCTATATCTATATCTATATCTATATCTATATCCATACCATACCCATATCCATATCCATATCCATATCCATACCTTACCCATATCCATATCCATATCCATATCTATATCTAAGCTTTTTATAGGAAAAGACCATGAACATACAATAGAATCAGGGAGAAGGTGAGTACTCCCAAGAGGACTGCTGAAAGCATCTTTCCAGCCTAGGGCTGAAGGTGATTACACAGGTTTCAACTGCATTTTTCCCCTGGAGAACACTGTATATGTGGACATATATATGTATATGTGTATGTGTATATGTATATGATTATATATGGATATTTTCAGACTTATTCATATAAAACAACATTCCTCTGTGAGATACAGGCTGATTCCTTGATGTCCTTCAGTAAGTAGATTTAAGGCTTTGCTATATGGTAGAACCATTCCCACAAGGTGCTTAACTGGATCTGAGCAAGACTGCCTAAGAGTTTTGGCTGTCTCTACTGACAATAGTCACTGGATAATCAATATACCCCCTCTTAGTGCCAAGCCAGCTGCCTGAAGGAGCTCAGTTAAATCTCTCCCCAGTGGGATGAAAGAAACTGCTCAGTTAATGATGGTGGGTCCTTTTTAGTCTTGAAAAGATAAAGTATTTCCCAAAGCAATAGAAATATATGGTGGTGTATAAGCTAAAGAGCAGGAACATCTCCAAAATTAAAGTATTATTAAATAAGTCTTTTGTTCACAAATTGAGTAGAGGTCTTATAAGTCAGATAGCTTGGCTTTTGAATGGGAAATGTAAAGTACAATTGTCTGAGGTTCTATGTAAATACAACCATTTTGACAATTATTAAGCCCACTAAGACCCAAAGCAAAATGACAGGCTCATATCTCCAAATTTGTCAGGATATAGTTAACCTTTGTGCTGTTAAGTTAGCTCAAAGTTATACTGGTCTAATTGTCTACTCTTTGTTAGTACAAAGTACCTCTTTTAGGATTCAGTGGGAGTTGGGAAGAGCTATAATAGTAAGTGAGGGAAAACAATTGTCCTTAGTAGACCTTTGTAGTAAGGTGTAACGTTGAATAGGCCTAGGTGTCCTTGTCCCAGAAAGAGTGTCTCACCAACTATTGGACAAACCAGAAGAGGTCATAAGCATAAGGAACAAGGAAACATAAGGAATTTTGACAGACTGTTCATGAATGTCTTTGAGATAAATTCTAATTGAGCAATTAACCAATTTAGGGTTTCCTACTTATGAGACAGGCTTATAAGAAACACTAATAAGATTTCCCATCCAGGGATCTGAACACCTTTTGTTTCATAAATAGAATAAGAATTGTGTGGGTGAGTCACAAGTTCAATATATGAATAATGGCCTACTGGGAAGGAAAATGTTTCTTTTGGTAGTTAGTTTAAGAATGAGATATCCATTTAAGTACATTTTCAAAATCCTTTAAAGGCTTCTAACTTTACCTGGAAGCCCAAAAGGATTTGGTCACATGCTTTCTTGTAAATGGGCACTTGGGCCAAGTCATGCCATAATGCTGTTCACACAGAGCATGAGCTTCATGTAGAACCACATAATCATGGGGATTTGGAAAAATTTAAAAGAAAGTCAGTCCTGTTCTCTCAACAACTATAGCCTAAAAGGAAATGCAGGGGCTAAAGAAAGATAGAGTAAAATACTGGGACAGCATGCTCATCTACTTACCCAATTTGATTCTAGAGACATTTCTGGTCCTCCCTTGATTCAGAGGAATATTTTTCTTGAGCCATTTCTCTGGATTCCTCTGGAATTTGAACTCCCTGAGTAACTGGCCTGATGTTATAGAGGTGAAATCAATTAATTGCCTCTGTATTCTTTTTTAAAGATTTGTTTTTAATTTGGTTTTATGTATATAAGTGTTTTGTCTTTTTATGTATATATGTATAGCTAGCTCATCCATGCCTAGTACTCGGAAATGTTAGAAAAGGGTATCAGATCCCTTGGAGCTGGAGTGATAGAAAGTTTTTAGCTGCATGGGTTCTAAGAACAGAACCTGGAGCAGTCAATGTTTTTAACTCCTGATCCATCTCTCCAGTTCCCTTCCTCAATTACTTTCTTTATACCTGTAGGGCTTGCCAGGATAACAATATAGGATCCCATCCATTTCATTAATAAACTGCGAAAAGAGTGGTCTCACACACATATTTGGAACAGAATAAATCATGCCCATAAGAGAAGTTGATTTTGCTAGTCCATTACACCAAGAGCATGTAGGTTCCTAGAGACAAGAATATCTCTAGACAGGGACAATGAGGATTCCTCTAGCCCTTCTCAGTCACAATCTGTTTCTTTTGTTTGGTGTCACCAGGGCTTTGGTCATCCAAATTCCTCACTCAGAATAAAAGCATGCAATCTTCTAGTGCTTGGGGGAGGGGCAGAGTTAATTTGCAAAGACAATAGAAAGCCCATTAGGAACTTAGTCCTTTGCCTACTGCTTTTTTTTTTCAATTTAAAGAAAATTCCCTCCTTTAAATTTCTCTGTGCTTTCTACATTTTATTATAATCATCAAAGCATGGTCATTATAATTTTGGCTTTCCTCTTTACTGTGTTTTCTCATCTCTGGATTTTTGTTATTAAAGACAGCAAAGGTTATAACTATCCATTGGTTTAGATTGGTTTGAGGGCCCATGTATAGCTTTTGGAGAATTCTCCTTGAATTAAGAACCAACTGGATAATGAAATGTTGTCTGTCCAGGGTTCTTTTCCGTCAGAAGATGTGGGATCATTATTGGTATATTTATAGCAATATTCCTCAAACTTGCTATAAAACATAGGAGAGCTTTCTCCCTTTCCTTAATTAGCAGCTGTTATTTTTTCATAATTGACTAACTTTATTCTTTCTCTTTTCATTCCTTAGTAGATTTGTCATCCCTTTGGTATTATAATCCCCATTGAGTGATGAAAATGGGATTGGTTATCTTCGATGGATGTTGTCTATATTTCTAACAAATGCCTCATCTTCCTCAATCCCAGATGTCCTTATGCTTTATTCTTTACAGAAGTCCAACAAATAGTAAGGACCAACTGAGCATCCCTCTAGGACAGGTCAAAGGATATGATGTGATCCTGGGCATGTTAGTGCACCTGGGAGTCAAGCTTCCTCTGGGTGTTGTGGGACTGGGTGTGGAGCCAGAGCCCAAGGTCTCACATTAATGTTTTAACTCCATTTTGTGCCTGCTGATTGATGGCAGACAATAGAAGTTTTAAAAACAGACAAGCAAATTCAAATAAAAATAGACAAGGAAAATTTTAAAGGTAGATAAGCAGCAAAAGTAAAGGAAAGCATTCAGCTGGGATCTGGCATCTGGACTTGAACATTTGTCAAGCCACCAAGTGTTGCTGTCTGGACTTTTGGTGTCCCAGTTCTTACTACTTTATTCAAAGGATTGAAGAAATACACACATGTATAAAAGACGCAAGAATATTTCAAATCAAATGTATAGGGTAGACACATTGCAGGAAGTAGTCAGGATTGACTTTAAAAGATAATTGTGGGACACTGATTGCCTTATGGCTCAATCATGTACAGCTGGTTTATAGTGGGGAGCAGTTTTCTATCCACAGTTCTAGAATATGTTTGATATTTAACTAAAAAATAACCACAAAAGAGAAGTTGCTAGGGAAAAGCTAAGTGTTTCTCAGTTTGTAGAAGGTTGTATATGTACCACAATGATGGTATGGTCAGAGCTTCTAAACCAAACTTTCTACATCACTGTGATGTACCTGAAAACACTGATCTACCAGAATGAGGCTTGTGCAACTTTAAAGATCTGATCGAAGTGAATATGTGCTAGTCTCTTTGCTATGGCTAATTCCACCATCCTCAGAGACACTGTATTCTTCATCCGTACACTATGTGAACTGTTCCTTTGTATTTTCATTTTATGATTTCTCAGTGATTATACCTAAACCTGCCTTAGTATGCTGATTGAAGGCACAGATCTCACTTCAAAAAGAGTAAGAGTTTTATAAAAACAATAAATTTATGAAATTCTTAGGTAAATGGATGGATCTGGAGAATATCATCCTGAGTGAGGTAACCCAATCACAAAAGAACAAACACGGTATGCACTCACTGATAAGTGGTTATTAGCCCAGAAGTTTGGAAATACCGGAAGAACAACCCACATTACACAAGGAACTCAAGAATAAAGAAGACCAAAAGGTGGACATTTCGTTCCTTCTTAAAAGGGGGAACCAAATACCCATGGAAGGAGCTGCAGAGAGCAGGGACTGAAGGAAGGG
>NW_022196906.1:20391765-20396067 GCF_008632895.1 Mastomys coucha
AAAAAAAAAAAAAAAAAAAGAGTAAGAGTTACGTTTATCCTGAACAGAGTATAAATAACAATGATTCAATGCATAGGTTATTAAACAATGTGTTCTACCAAGGTAGAGTTCCTTGAGATTCTGTTAGTTGTAGAATAAAAATGTAATAAAATCAAGGAACTTAAATAAGCACATTGGTAAGAATCAAAGGTTTTTTTAAAAAAGGTAAAAATTGTTGTAAATCCTGTGAGATTCTTACCTTTTAGGTTGGTGGAAGATCACATCATGGTCTGTTAACAAATTCTAAAGGTTTTTACATCATACTAGAAAATATTTTATTTTACACAGAAGTATGCAACTAATATATATTTAGGAAACTAAAAATAATTTGCCTCTGATTCTGTTATATTCTAGCTCTTCATGCTAATGAATTTCTAGTCAGTGATTCAGAGTTGTAGAATTGAAGATTACTGCTTTGCTAAATCCCTGGAAATTTCAGTTTACAAGTACATATCATGCTATTTAAGCACAAAGATCATATTAAAACCTCAACAACATTATTTGTGGGTAAAGACAATACTGTTGTGAAATCTGCATGAAATATCTTGTTATTTTAATAATAGTACTAAAGTTGTCTAAATATGCTGATTCAAAACACAGCTTTCACTCTATGAGCCGTGAATATATCCTTCCCACATCTTATCAGAAATAAGAAGTTATTATTTCACATATTTTGAGGTGTTTTATTATGACAGTAAGACCAGAAACTTAAAGTACATGCAGACAAAAAAAAGAAGAAACACAGTGGATTATTTGCAAATGCCATGGTTACCACAATGGGAAATCCCAAAGAATCTAAAACCTAAACTAAATGAAACCCCTAGAACTAAGTTTCAAGGTAAAAGACCAACATACCAAAATTAACCACATTTTGCATACTAGCAAAGGTATAGATTCAACTTGTTAGTGAAATGATATATTCTTTAAGACATAAGATACTTAGGAGTTACTATAAAAAGGCATGTACCCAAGTTATATTCTAAGAGTTGTAAAATAATCGTGGAGAAGTTAAAATAAAGCTAAACACATACAAATATGCCTTGTTCTCTGATTAGACAAATCGGCAGAGTGAAAATGTCAATTTTATTCAAATTGTTACAGGCTTAATGCCTTTTGTATAAAGATCTCAGCAAGGTGGTTTATGGATAGAGAAAATATTATTCTGAAATTTATATGGAAATACAGAGATATTAAAAGAGCTGGAACATATTTGAAGTAGAATAATAAATTGGAAAGACTAATCTCACCTATTATTAAGATATACGCATCTACAATAATCAAGACAGTCTTGTATTGACAGAAGGATAAATACACAGGTCAGTGAGACAGAAAACGACATGCAAATGAAATCAAACAAATATACACAGACTTCTTTTCAAAGCTACAAAAGCAATTTAGTTGAAGAAAGATAAACTTTCCACATTTAAAACATTTGTACTACAATGACTATGTCAAGAAAACTCAAATGAAAGCTAATGTAAGCCACAGAACACACTTTCAATACTGAATAGCCCCATAAGTAAAATATTTGGTACTCTTAGGATGTGGCTTGGAAAGGAATTATGGGACCTATCCTTATTTATCCTTCTTATAAAAGGAGTCCTTCTGGGTCCAGCTGCAGAAGGGATGGTGTGACATGGTTCTCATCCCTGGAGCAGAGCCAGCAAAGTATGGGTCTCCTTGAGTGCTAATGCTTGATGTAGGTGTAAAGCTTGTTTAATAATGATGTACAATCTTGACTTCATGTTCCTCCATTGAGGAATGTTCTCCCTATCTAGGTTAATGACTCCATGATTACCAGAAACAGGATGATTTCAGGAAGCAAGAATGAGTACAGTGTTCCTCAGGGTCCTACCTTGAACTCTCAATGTCAGTATATACTCTATTAACCTGCTGAAACTCTGATGGGGGTGTGGTAAGTTTCTAAAAAGAAATACTTATTCCCCCACCTCCTTGCTTCACTTCTAAATATCTCCTGTTGTCCTTTAAAATTTTAGTGTGTATAGCAGGCATATAGGAGCCAGAACTTGAAGTTGAAAACCAGAGAGGGAATAGACTTTTACTGTGCACCTATCAAAGGACTGGCATCATGGACGGGACATCCTTGCAGGCTAGATGCAGGGCTAGGGGTGACATTACTTCTCCACACCCACAAAGCTGCTGAGGCCGTTTACTCCTTTGAAATTGGAAGATCCTTAATTCTCTCATTTTTCTCAGTTAAGATTCAAATAAAAGCTGTCTCTGTAGCATAAAACCGAGGTGAAGGAAGCAACCTGGTATCCTGGCCTCCTCCTAGAGGAGAATTCTTTACCTTGTCTCACAGGTAACTTTACATGCATTACATTTATATTCATCTTTGCCTTGTGACTTACTATACATTTTAAGTTGGATACGTGCATACTGGAGGGAAAATTAAACTTTTCTAACTCCTAGTTGGGCCAAACTGTAACCCTACAAGCACACACACACACACACACACACACACACACACACACACACACACACTTCAACTTTGTATTTCACATTTTCTTTATAATGTAGGAAAGCTGAGGCAATGGGTTTATGGACCTGTGTGCCTGTTAAAATTCTCATTGGAATGTATGTTTATCACTATCTTTAATTTAACTCCGTTAGAGTTGTATACTGACACTTTACCATTTGCTTAATAATTTGCATTTCTCTGACAGCCAGTTAGAAGGAACATATTTCCATCTGTAGGTCTTGTCTTTATGAATTCATCTCTTTTTCATCTTGAGGTGACTAATGTTACTCTTTCTCATATTAATACCAAAACATGCAGTCACAGGCCCAAACACCAAAAGATCAATAAATCACAAACTTTGAAAGCTGTCAGTCAAAACAACTCTCCTATTTTTATAAGTTAACTTTCCAAGGTATTTTATTGTAGTGATAGAACTGGAGTTTTAGGGATTTACCCTAGCTCTGGAAGACGCAGTAAGGTAAAGTTGATCACTGCTCCCAATATGCTCAGTATAGAAATTATCAATGAAATAAGAAAAGAGAAATATACTGGAAGGAGTAAGAAACTAAGGAATCCAACAAACCCAGATTCAGTGAGCAATGTATCTAAGTTGAGTCAAACAACATTCTGACTAAAGAAAAAGACACAAGACAAAGGCAGAGATGCTAGACTTCCACCCTGATCTTAGTTTCCCTGTGAATCCAAGCCAGCTGCCTTTGCTTTTTAGCAGAAGTAGTTTCTTTCATTCTTTATTGTCTTCATGCTTGAGAATTTTGTACATGTGCATAATCAAATATGTTATTCACCATCATTTTTTTCCTACAACTGCCACTCTCTATGTATGTGCATCCAATTTTGTGTCTTTTTAATTTTTAAAGAAATTTTTAGTTAATTATTTAACTTTTTCAATAACTTCAAAGTCCAGTTAGTGGTATCCATATTGCAGGAGTGTGGTATCCATCATTGCAGCATGGGAAATCCACCAACGGATTTTCACATCCTCAACAAAGAATGATTCTCAACCTCCAGCGATTATCAACTGCCAATAATTCTTCAGTAATGAGTGTGGCCCAGAGATCATTTACCCTTTCTGTACTAGGATTTGTTTGGCTTAATCTAATGCTAGTCTTGTGAAGATAACATTAGCCAGGCCATGACTAGAGGACAGATGATCACAGTATTTCTTCCTACACTCTTAAACCCTTGATACCTCCTATTCCCCATCCCTTATAGAACTAAACAGTCTCTTTTGATTATCAGCCCTTTGATTAGTTATACATTCCTCTAATGACTGCTGTCCAATTAAAGGAAAGACAAAACCTTTCTAAACAAGGCTGCAAGCAATGCAGGTCTGTGTGTATAATTATACATATTAGAAAAGCAATTTGCTAACATTTGTCAAAATAATAACATATTTTACTTTAGAATGTGAGACCTCTCTAACAATGGATGTGTGACCAGGATTTCAGTACAAATTGTAAAACAGACCCATGTGGAGTAGGTCTCAAATCCAAACAAAAAGCACACAGCATGGGGCCTAAATTAGGATCCTCAGAACTTAACATAAAAGCTGGGCACTGATACTGTAACTCCAGCACTGTAGGGTGGGGACAGATATTTCTGGAACTCATTGGTCTGCCAGTCTAACAAACTGGAAAGCTCAAGTTTCACCAAGACACTATACCTATAAATAAAATGTGGAGTGTCAGAAGAAGACATGCAACATCAACTTATGGACTACACACACACACACACACACACACACACACACACACACACAC
>NW_022196906.1:20396077-20404859 GCF_008632895.1 Mastomys coucha
ACACACACACACACACACACACACAGCTAGGAAATAAAGCACTATATATTAAACCAGAAAAATCCAGATAGCAGTTCCAAATCTGTTGACCTAAATTCCATCCTATAAACCTTACACACAAATGGAGGAAGAGAATATATCTTACAAAATGTAAAGTTTGACCTTCACAGACACAATATGGCATGCATGACCATACATGCCATTTATGCACACTTACACTAATATTAGTAATAATAGTGGTCTTATGTAGGGTTTTTATTGAAACAATGACCAAAAAAACCAAGCTGGGAAGGAAAGGGTTTATTTGACTTATACCTTCATATTGTAGTCTATTGTTGAAGGAAGCCTGTACAGAAACTCAAATAGGGCAGAAACCTGGAGGCAGGAACTAATGCAGAAGCAATGGAGGAATGCTGCTAACTGGCTTGCTTGCCATGGCTTACTGAACCTGCACTATTTTATAAATCCCAAGACCACTAGCAAAAAGGATATAGTACTACCCACAGTGAGCTAGGCCCTTCAATATCAACCACTAATTAAAAGAATGCCCTACATGTCTGTGCAGAGATCAGTCTCACTGAGATGTTTTCTGAAGTAAGATTTCCCCGTGTTGTAGTTAAATTCTTGTTCTGCTTCTCAGCCCCATGCTCTCAGAAATAAGACTCAGACTCAAATTGTATTTACAAACACTTTATCTATATAGTTAGTCTCTACTCTGACTAGATTGTAATTAAAGGTACCCATTTATTGAACCTACATTTTGACACGTGGCTTGGTATATGTGCCAAGGTACCATGCATCCATGTCTCCTCACTTCTTTTCAGACCACTCCCCCGCCTCTTCTCCCATAATTCTTTCTCCTCCCAATGCCCCACCTACTATTTCATGCCTAAGCCATAAGCTATAGGCATTTTACTTGACAGGTGAGCTATCCATAAAATACACAAGATGATCTCTGTATATTCCTCTCATTCCAGTGACTTTAGCTTCTGTCAGGTTGACATAAAACTAGCCAGCACAGCTGACTCCTTGTCACAGACACATCATTATTAAGCTACAACTTTTCCTTTGTTATCCATCCCCAGGACCTCACATTAATGGGAATAACATAATATAAAATACTTTAATTTTTCAATGTCCCATAGTCTTTAAGATCAGATCTCTTTAAAACAGCAGCATCCTTTAAAATCCAAAGTATTTAACAATTCAAATTCTCTCAATGGTGGGCTCCTTTCTAATCAAAAATTAATACTTTCTTACTTCAAGAGGGAAGAACCAGGGACTGGTTACAACCTAAACAAAATAAAACTAAATTCTAAAAATATAAATAACTCAATGTACAATTATCTGGAATTCACTCATGATCTTCTAGGCTCGACCAAGTGGCCTGGGTCACTTTTCCAAGTTTATCCTCTGTAGCACACACATATGCTTCAACTGACTTCAGTCCACTGCAGTTACTGTTCTTGGTGGTCATCCCATGGTACCTACATCTCCAAAACTTCTGGGGTCCTTTGTTTCAACTGGGCTTCACTTTCACCAGTAGCCTCTCCTGGGTTTTCTTCAGGGACCACATCACTGCAAAAGGGCTTAGCCTCACCTACTCTTCATAATCTGTTGATGCTTTCAAAGCCAATTACATTTGGGTGGCATTTACACTACCAAGATTGGCTAACAGCACAAGATATAAGCTTGGCCACATCTGGAACATAGCTTCTTTATGCTAACTTTTGGGAAACACTTCCCAAAAGATTTCACCTCAACAATATTGGTCTCTTCTTAATCACTACAAATCTTTCAGCTCCACCTGCCTGACACTGAGAATCTAAGCAAAAACAAAGGTTTCCCTTTAGTAGGTATGTTCTCTTGATAATCACTGCCAATTCTTAAGCTCCAGTTCACCAGACACTAGAGATTCTTCATACTGAAGGCCTGGTGCAGTCTTTCCTTCCCTAGGAAACATCATAAGCCATTCCTCCATCTTCTAAACATTCTTATCTTCTAATGTTCTCACAGAAAAGCTCACCAAGATTTGAACACTCAATGGCTTTTCTAGCCCAAAGTTTCAAATTCCTTCCATAATCCTCTCATAAACAACATGGTTAGGACGATCACAGCAATACCACTGCCCTGGTACCAATTTGTTTTAGTTTTGTGGCTTCTATTGCTGTAATAAAACACCATGACCAAAAATCAAGTTGGAGAGGAAAGAGTTTATTTGGCTTACTTTTCCATATTGCTGCTCCCTAAAGAAAACCATGATAGGAACTCAAATATGGCAGAAACCTGGAGGCAGGAGATGATGCAGAGGCCATGGAGTGGTGCTGCTTACTGGCTTGTTCAGAATGCTTTCTCATAGAATACAAGACTACCAGCCCTAAGTGGACTGGGCCTTTCACCATCAAACACTTACATATGCCTGCATATAACCCAATCTTACTGAAGAATTTTCTAAATTGAGGCTCTCTCCTCTCCAGTGACACTAGCCTGTATCAAGTTGACATAAAACTAGTAATAATAATAATAATAATAACAACAACAATAATGATAATACATTTTTAGAATAGAAAAGGAGCTGTTAAAACACAACAGTGGACCTTGAGATGTTGCTCAGCATACTCAGACAGCATGTATGAGGTCCTGGCTTCTATGTACAGCACTGTGCAAAAGTTAGTAAAATTAAAAAAGTAAAAATAAAATATATCAACCAAAAATAGAAATGATTCCATTTGGGGCTGGTGGGATGGCTCAACGAGTAAGAGCACTGACTGCTCTTCCAAAGGTTCTGAGTTTGGATTCCAGAAACCACATGGTGGCTTACAACCACCAGTAATGAGATCTTACACCCTCTTCTGTTGGTGTCTGAAGACAGCTATAGTGAATTACGCCAGAGTGAGTGGGGTCGGAGAGAGAGGGACTGGCAGAGGTCCTGAGTTCAATTCCCAGCAGCCACACATATGATGGCTCACAGTCATCTGTACAGCTACAGGGTACACATACACATAAAAAATGAATAAAAGAAATCTTTAAAAAATGATTCAATTTTCTGATAAAAAATAGACATGAGCCTGGTGGTGGTGGCACACACCTTTAATCCCAGCACTTGGGAGGCAGAGGCAGGCAGATTTCTGAGTTCAAGGCCAGTCTGGTCTACAGAGTGAGTTCCAGGACAGCCAAGGAAACACAGAGAAACCCAGTCTCATAAAAGCCATTAAAAAAAAAAAAGATAGGAAGAGAGATTTCACAGAGGAACTATTGAAAATGTAGGAAAATGTTAATTGTAACTAGATCAGAAACACATAAATGATTAAGACTATGATGGACTATCATTATAAACCTTGTAAAAGAAGATACAGAGCTTCCTGTTTCTGTCTGCTCCCAGAGCTGATCCTATGCCACAGAGCTACATACACGAATACAGCCAGGAAAGAGACGATCTCCCAGGACTGCCTACACATCTGTGAGCACAGGACAGACAAGCCACAGTCAGAGACAGAAAGATCAGCTAACATCAGAGATAACCAGATGATGAAAGGCAAGCACAAGAACATAAGCAACAGGAACCAAGGATACTTGGCATGATCAGAAGCCAGTTCTCCCACCACAGTGAACCCTGGTTACCCCAGCAAGATTTGGATTTAAAATAACATCTCATGATAATGATAGAGGAATTTAAGAAGAACATAAATAACTCCCTTAAAGAAACCCAAGAGAACACAGAAAACAGGTAGAAGACCTTAAAGAAGAAACACAAAAATCCCTAAAAGAATTACAGGAAAGCACAATCAAACAGGCAAAGGAAATGAACAAGACTATGCAGGATCTAAAAATGGAAATAGAAACAATAAAGAAATCACAAAGGGAGACAAACCTGGAGATGAAAAAAGCTAGGAAAGAGATCAAGAGTCATAGATGCAAGCATCACCAACAGAATACAAGAGATAGAAGAGAGAAGCTCAGGTGCAGAAGCTACCATAGAAAACATTGACACAAGAGTCAAAGAAAATGCAAAAAGCAAAAAGCTCCTAACCCAAAACATCCAGGAAATCCAGGACACAATGAGAAGACCAAACCTAAGGATAATAGGTATAAAAGACAGAAGATTCCCAACATAAGAGGCCAGTAAAGACCTTCAACAAAATTATAGAAAACTTCTTCCTTAACATAAAGAAAGAGAATCCCATGAAAGTACAAGAGGCCTATAGAACCCTAAATATACTGGACAAGAAAAGAAATTTCTCCGTTCACATAATACTAAAAACACAAAAGGAACAAAACAAAGAAAAAATATTAAGAGCAGTAAGGGAAAAAGGTCAAGTAACATATAAAGGCAGACCTATCAGAATTTCACCAGATTTCTCACCAGAGACTCTAAAAGCCAGAAGATCCTGGGCAGATGTCATCCAGATCCTAAGAGATCACAAATGCCAGGCCAGTCTACTATTCCCAACAAAACTCTCAATTAACATAAATGCAGAAACGAAGGTATAACATGATAAAGCCAAATTTACACAATATTTTTACACAAATCCAGCCCTACAAAGGATAATAGATGGAAAACTCCAACACAAGGAGGGAAACTACACCCTAGAAAAAGCAAGAAAGTAATCTTTCTTTCAACAAACCCAAAAGAAGATAGTCAGACAAGCATAATTCCACCTCTAACAACAAAAATAACAGGAAGCAACAATCACGTTTCCTTAATATCTCTTAATGTCAAAGGACTCAATTTCCAAATAAAAAGACATAGACTAACAGACTGAATACATAAGCAGGACCCAGGACTTTGCTGCATATAGGAAGTGCACCTCAGTGTCAAAGACAAACAATATGAGTAAAGGGCTGGAAAATAATTTTCCAAGCAAATGGTCCCAAGAAACAAGCAGGAGTAGCCATTCTAATATCGGATAAAATTGGCTTTCAACCAAAAGTCATCAAAAAAGATAAGGAAAGACACTTCATACTCACTAAAGAAAAAAAATCTACCAAGAAGAACTCTTAATTCTGAACATCTATGTTCCAAATGCAAGGAGACCCACACTCATAAAAGAAACTTCACTAAAACTAAAAGTACACATTGCACCTAACACAATAATTGTGAGGGACTTCAACACCCTACTCTCATTAATGGACAGATCAGGGAAACACAAACTAAACAGAGACACAATGAAACTAACAGAAGTTATGGACGAAATGGACTTAACAGATATCTATAGAACATCTCATTCTAAATCAAAAGAATATACCTTCTTCTCAGCACCTCATGGTACCTTCTCCAAAACTGACCATATAACCAGTCATAAATCAGACCTCACCTCAACAGATATAAGAAGGTGGAAATAATCCCACACCTCCTATTAGATCACTATGGATTAAGGCTAGTCTTCAATAACAGCAAAAAACAATAGAAAGCCCACATACACATGGAAGCTGAACAATGCTCTACTCAATGATAACTTGATTAAAGAAGAAATAAAGAAGGAAATTAAAGACTTTTTAGAATTTAATGAAATGAAAGCACAACATACCTAAACTTATGGAACACAGTGAAAGCAGTTCTAAAAGGAAAACTCATAACTCTGAATGCCTCCAAAAAGAAACTAGAGAGAGTATACACTAGCAGTTTAACAGCACACCTGAAATCTCTACAACAAAATACCCACAGGAGGAGATACAGAGAATAAGTGTGGAGCAGAGACTGAAGGAAAGACCATCCAGAGACTGCCCCACCTGGAGATCTGTTGGGATCAAGATGGTGGGGAAATAAAGGGGTAGGAGAGACCCATGTCCTGCCAGCGCTAGGGAGAATGCCTCGGGAGATTGCCGTGGGACCCCAGGGAACCGCTGCTGGATTGGTATCGGGCCATGTTAGGCTGCTGGACGCTGCTCCAGAAGGTAGGAAAAGTGCAGTCTCGGCTCCAGCTCTAGGGCACCACAGCCCACTGGGTACCTCTGGAGAGCTGGAGCTGGGGGTCTCTGGGCCGCACTGAAGCCAGAGATGACAGGTTCTCACTCTCCAACATCCCAAACCACTGTATGTTGCGGAAGAACTGAGAACAGACCCTCGTGCAGACTCTGGTGCAGGGCTGAAGGGAGAAAGGTAGCTCTAAAGGTTTACCTCAGGGAGGAGAGAGTCTGGCTAGCTCAGGCAGCTAGCTCAGGAGAGCTGCTTGGTTTGGCTGGCAGCCATGGCTAGAGCACTGGGAGGCTTTCCTGCAGGTGATTAGATACAGCTCTTTAGGGGAAGGTTTTAGGGCTTTATTGTAGAAAACAGCGGGGGGAGGGGGAAGGTAGAAAAGTAGAAGTTGGCCATGGCCACATGGAGAGAGAGGAGAAAGGAAGAGGAAAAGAAGGGGGAGAGGTGAGAATAAGACAAGAAAGAGAGCAAGAGTTTAAGAGAGAGAGGAGGGGTCAAACAGCCCCTTTTATAGTGGGCTGGGCTATCTTGCTCTTCCCAGGTAACCGTGGGGTGGGGCATACCTGGCTGTAGTCAAATGACTGTGAGGATAGAGTCCAGCCAGAATAGTAGGAGCTTGGGCATTGCCCTACATGACTGATCTACAGGATAATGGAGGCCTCGTGGTGTCAGGCGCCTAATGTCTGGGGGTGTACCTCACTGTTCCATCCCTTGTAGAATTTTCTACTGGGTCTCCGGAGTAAGCCTCACTCAACCAGAACATACTGCCTTTCACGGTCCAACAGAGATCCATCCCACATACAGTCATCAAACCCAGACACTATTGTGGATGCCAACAAGAGCTTGCTGACAGGAGTTTGATATAGCTGCCTCCTGAGACAAGCATGAAGCAAAGAGAGAAAAGAAGAAATGACATGAGTTATTAAACTCTAAAACCTACCTCCACTTTCTTCAAAAAGGCCACACATCCTAAGTCTCAAACAGCATCACCAACTGGCGTCCAAGCTCTCAGATGCTTAAGATTCTGTGGGACATTTCTCATTCAAGTCATCATAAGCCTCCTGGAACAGCTTATTAGTAAAGGAACATATGATAGACTCTAGGCATTAATTGCCCCACCAGAAGCTTTAGTGAGGAACATTATGCCTTAGACACTAGCAGACTATAATTTCCACTGCTCTTGACCCTTAAAGGAATGACTATGGCACAAGTGCTGTATAGGGAACTGTATCGTGACTCCACAGGCTGGTGGAGTCAAGGAAATGTGAGATGTGTTGGTGCTCTATAATTGAGAGGTCCTGCTCCCTTTCAGAAATAACTCAATCTTTGTGGAAACTGAAAATACAAATGAGCACTAGGATCAAAGAAAAACAAAACAGAAAACAAACACTTTTCCACCAAAAAACCATAGCATTTGGGGTATAAAGAAACTAAATACTGTGTGGGACAGAAGTGTGCACAGAGCAAGAAGAGAGATGTTCCAACATCTAGTCTTGTCTGTGTGTTTCAAGATTGCTACTGAATTCCTAAAGTTGTCCTTGTGTGTGTAGGCAGAGTGTGAATTTCACAAGATCAGATATGCTGCAACTGAGTTTATATGCTTCAGTTCTTAAGGGAAGTACTGTAGAGGAAGTTTCACTCTCATCCTACTTAGTCACCACCCTTCTCCCACCTCCATTTCCACACCATTTCCCTCTTCCTTTTTCATCCATCCTCCTTTCCCTCCTCTCTTTATGAGCCCATCATCCTCTTTCTCTCTATCATTCTCTTTGTTTGCTGAGCACCTATGTTCCCCTACTGAACCTTCATCTATCTGGTTATTAGTAGGAATAGTCTTGGTTTTCTTATAGTTCTCTCTTTTTAAAACTTTCTATCCACAGCCACTGAGGGGAACTAGGATACTTTAAAAGGTCTTAAACCAAAAATAACCCAGCCAAGTGTGGCTTCTAGAAAGACCTCCTAGAAACCTCTAGGCTAGCGAGTACTCAGAGAAACAGTCACCCTAGCAGCCAAATTCTACCAAACAAATAGGCTTAGCAGCAGGCAGAGGATACCCTGTTTCTACTTGTTGGTTGGGGAATCCCAGGATCCTCAGAGAAGTGTAGGCTAATTCTGTTTTTCTTGGTCACCCACATGAACCTGGTGGTAAGAGCCAACTGCTTAAAATACCAATCACTTTAATCAAAATACTTGGAGAAATCAGGCTAGCACTGACCTGGAAGCATCTTCCCTGCTGGATGACTTTCATCATGTTAGAAAGTGCCATGAAAATTACTGGGGAAAAAAAGGAGTGAACACCCCTTTTTGAAGAGATAAGGACATCACAGGAGGCCTCACTTCTAGCTGAGAAGCTATGGTAGTTGGTGGTCACTTGTGGAGCGAGAGCCAATTTTCCTCAGCTCTGAGTCTTTTGGTAGATTCCTTAAGCTCCAGTGGATCATGCTCTATAACTAGACACAAAAGGTAGCATTAATTGTCCCCAATGTGTTAGAAAACGAAAGGGGGAAGAAGAGTTATGAAGTAGTTGGGAATAGGATGAGGAGAGCTGAGAGTGTGCATTTTATTCTTATGTAAAATTACCTATGAATAAAAGAGAACTGAAATAAAACAAAAATAGATCTTCTCTCCGGTGAGTTCCTAAGCCGGGAGCAGTCAGCAGGGAGGCACAGACCCCAAGAGTCCCAGGGGAGCCGCCGGGCGGCAGGGACAGAATCCTCTCAGCTTCCAAGTGGCAGAGGTGGATCAGCAACCTTAGCTGTCCCTCCCTTGCACGAGGAGGGTCTGCCTCCAGGGACCGCTTTGACCTGGAGTCTCCAGTAAGAGCTGCCATCTTCTCTCCAGTGAGTTCCTAAGCCTGGAGCAGAC
>NW_022196906.1:20413106-20456296 GCF_008632895.1 Mastomys coucha
ATTTACATGTAAATAAAGAAAATATCTAAAAATAAATAAATAAATAAATAAATAAATAAATAAATAAATATTACAAAAGAAACAGTAGGTGCTTTATCTGTATTCTTGTCCATGGATGATGCCACAGGCAGTGCAGGGGTTAAGTAATGATGCTTAGAACACTAGCAGCTTCCAGTTTGACACTGATACTCTATCACTCATTCAGAAAACCAAATGTGCTTAATGACTAGCATCTAATACCTCCATTTTTCAATCATGTTGTTGCTTCATCTGATTTACAGGTCTAGGGGATAGCCATGGAACAAGGGTCAGCTTTCCTCATGCCTATACCTGGAAAGAGAGATCTGGAAAAAGACTACAACTTCCTGGCTGCTTCAATAGAAACACACATGTTCTTGTTCAAAAATAAAAAGGCATTGGATACTGAATTTCCACAGATATCAGCCAGGGTTGATGCTGAATTTATCCATTCATCAAGAGCTGGAGAGAAACATGGGTTTGGATATGTCTTTTCATGAAAATCTTGACCTGCACAGCCCCTTTTCTTATAGTGGTAACACTGTTGGTCCTGTGAGCTTATGCATAGCGAGTGCTTTCATGGAGAACAGAGAGGCTAGCACCTTTCTCATTGTTATGAAACTTAGACCCACAGACTTGGCCTGTTTCACTTCTCTCAGACAGTCACCATGATGAGACCCAAAGAACAGTAAATAAATGAAGACAAATAGCTGTCATTTGTGAAGGTGACATGAAGGACCAGAACTGGCCCTGATTCAGCTTGTCTGTAGGAACAGCCTGCAGAGTGACATGCAAAAATGTAAACTCTGGGGATAAAGGAAAGGGAAGGGAAGAGAAAGGGAAGGGAAGGGAAGGGAAGGGAAGGGAAGGGAAGGGAAGGGAAGGGAAGGGAAGGGAAGGGAAGGGGAGAGAAGGGAAGGGAAGGGAAAGAAGGGGCCACCTTTCTGGAAAGGAAGACAGCAAGTTGTAAGTTCCCTCGGGAGCAAAACAATTCACCATTTTTAAGCCCAGAAAGGCCACTGAAGCTGGAGGCAGCAGCAGGGATAAGAAGAACATGCTGCACTGAATCTCATTTACAGAGTGTGATGGGGGATTTGATGCTTCCTGCAAAATGCAATAGAGAGCTACTGACAAGTCTTAAGCAGAAAATAAAATGGCACTACATATTATATAATGTATAAAATGGCATACCAAGATCATATATATTTAAAGTCACTCTGGATTTCATATGGAGATCAAGTTAGAGGAATAAAAAAAAGAGACTGAGAGAATGGTAAACATTAGATGGAAAGGATGCTGACAGTAGCCGCAAAAACAGAGAGAGAAGGGACTCAAATGGAACTTGTAGATAGAAATGACAGGAATTACTCAAGAGGAGAGGGAGGAAAAGAAAGTTTCAAATAACTCTCAAGTTTCTACAGTGCAGCTTCTGGCTTGAACTCTAACAACTGCCTTGGTGTTATTTGCTGAGATAATGAATGCTGATGTAGGAACAGGCTCACAAGGAAAAAGAAGCCACATAGAGCAGTGTTAGTATGTACACTTCAATTTGGGGGATGCCAGTGAGCTTTCTTGGGAGTTCAACACACAGATCATATAGCTTTGAAGAAGTGAGAGTTGGCCAGGATGACCTCAGCTTGACTGACACAGAATGGCCTCCATTCTGCTAAAGGATGGGCTTTCTATGCTTCCCTCTCTTGTTAAGTAATTGTGGAATGACAATGATTCATGGACTTAACTTTGATCTGTGACATTGGGACTACTTCCATAGATCCTGTCAACTAAGTCTGTGAAAGAGTTCATAATATCCAGAAGCAAGACTAGAATCAGGTCTTCACTTTTCACTACTAATGACCTACACCTGCCTGCAAAAATCATTTTATGTTTAAAAAAAAAAAAGAAAAAAGATTTCAGAGCAGTTTGGTGTATGGATGTCTTAATCACATTTGCATATGGTGCTCCATTTCAGATGACTTGAGTACGCTAGCTAACTCAGAGCAATCCATATTTATGATTTGAAAATTGCTGACTGAATAATCACACATTAAGTAACTTCTGTTTCCCTGTATATTGTTGTTTCTAATTAGCAATGGAGGAAAATAAAGTCATCATTATTTATGGCTACAGTTTAGGCTTGGCATGTATGGTGGGCTGACTGGCTTCATAGTAGTTCGTTGCCACAGCTGGATTCTTCCAGATAGCCTTATGAATCTGGCCAGAGCTGGACAAAAGGTTTCATCTCCCCATCCCTGGCTCTCATTTGTTCTCTTCACCGGGCTTGTCTTCAGGTAGACCAGAAGTCTCTGCTTGTGTTTCTCCTTAGTGTAATTTTTATAGACGTCAAGTATAGCATTCTGTGCCATGAAATGAAAGTGGCCTAATTTTGAAATCATTAGCACACTGCAACTCTGTCGCATGAGATGCTTGTTTTCCTGGTGATTTGTCAGTCTTTGTGATTGCTGTTTTTCTTATGGACAACGATTGCTGAAACATGTTCTAAATAGACCTAATTGCTTTTCTAACTCCAGCATTTTAGATACATGCATAGTAAATGATAAGCACCAATTAGTATACAGAACTTATTTTAATTTCAAAATAGAAAACCCAGAGTGGCTCATCCCACTCAACTCCACATCAAACATAGCTGCACAGTTCCTTCCCTCATTCTGATTCCTGGATCTATTGGTTCCATGCTCTTAAGTCAAAAAAGAAAAACAAAACAAAACAAAACAAAACCAACTTCACTATCTCTGCCTCTCTCTTACACACAATAACTAACTTATTTTGGTACTCTGTGATACATGTGTTTAATTTCAGTGAATATTTATTTAACTGTCCAAACCAATGGATGTTCATGTGCAAATCATGTCAGATTCAACCAAGACATTCTTAATCATTACAGAGTTTCATCAGATACTGTCTGAGCTGTAGAGACATTGGCAGTCTCAAAGATTCATAATCTTGGCTACAACAAAGAATCATCTGGGATGTGGAGCTATCCTCCAGGCTACTGAAGCAGACCTCCTGAACCTAGGATCTGGCTGCATAGTTTCTAACCAGGCACTTGTGTTTCCACTTTGTTCTGTTAAGCTCTAGGGGTGGGGGCATTTCTAATGTGCAACCAATGTTTGTTCTACTCTTAATCATCCCTAAACTATCTTATAATTCTCAGATTCTGTGATTAGAATCATGGATAGTCAAGTATTAGAAAAAAAACAAAAATGTTAGGGCAAGGCCCTTCCCATACAATCAATAGATTATGAATTCAAGGACTGCAATTGTAGGACTTTAATGATTTGGCAGAGAACAGAACTTGTGTTATCTCTGGCCCTGGAAAGAAATAACATCCTGATTGTCCCACAGTTACCAAAACCTGGATCGCAGAGAAGGCCTTCTGATATTGAACAAGGCCACACCATTGCACATGTCCACATGTCCTGTCAATTACTGAACAGAAAGTAATTTACCTTGGGAAAGTTTACCTGATAACATTTCTAAGAGACCTTAGAAGTAGTTAAAGCTGTCCTGAAAGGTAGATTGTCACTGGGCATTTTTACTATTGCCCATTCTTATCCCCTTGGAAGTATGTTTACTTTATGATAGCCTCTAGCTTTTTCTATTCTCTGTGTGTCTCAACTGAATCCTTTGGACAAAGTTCATAAGGACCCCAGAGAGTGAGGTCTCAGGGCTCATTTATAAAGAAAGAAAGATACCCTAAATAAGAAGTCCAAAACTGGTGAGTCTGTCTGGTAACAATATCAAACCTTAAGAGATTTATAATGCATCCCATCCTTTATTCTGAATTGAGATAAGTAAACAAAGCTGTTGTTAGTTTATATTCCTGTACTTGTTTAGAATTGGCTACTTCTTTAGATCTAGCTTCTGCAAGACTTTCCCTCCTGACCCCACTTTGTGCAAGGGATATTTATATTGTTCTTGTACATAAGTCTATTAAGTAATAAGTATATTTGTTATACTAATAATTTTACTGTCTATTAAGGATTAAGGCAAATTTTATACAAATTAGTGAGATATGCTTACTTATTTTTATGTAAGAATTATATCTTGGCCAAGTATTTGATGCTGCAGCACATACAGCATCTTTAATTTTTTTGAAGTTGACTGAAATTTTTTTTATAATAATCACAGCTGGGAATTCTGCTTTGCATAAATCAATGGTATGAAATGGCAGAAGTATGTTTAGGATCAGTTCAGAAATTTTTGTAAATTTTGTCCTAACATTAAACCAAAATTTACCTAACATTTTTTTAATAAAACTCAAGTTAGCAACTCTGTGTAACATTTTTTAATGTTAGATAGCAACTCAATAAGAAAACTATCAATGAAGCATTCTAACACAATGCAATTCAACAAATTATTATCTTGACACATGCTGAGAAATGATGATAGTACATAGTAAAAGTCTTTGGTTCCCATAATTAGACCATTGTGTTTTTATAAGAAAAAACATAACACATGATAGTCTTAAATCTGAACTGAGGCATTTTAGGAAACATTTGTGGCATTACCTGGCATGCACGCACAGAGCTAGGTATACCTGTTGTGTGCTCAGAACTAAGGCTGTAGTAAAGATACCTGATGTAATACCAACAAACCCTGACAGAAACACCTCAGACTCTTTACATTTGATTTTTCAACCCCCCCTTCTCTCTTTGCCATTGCACACTCTGAAACTTTACTACTGCCAACATTTTTGTGACCTCCACACATTCAATTATATGACTCTCGGTCTAATAAGCTCTTCTTTATAAAACTCACTAGAAGGCATAGTTGGTGTGGTAGTTACTTTTCTTATGTTACTTTCGTGTTGCTGTGATGAAACACCTGACAAGCAGCAATGGAAGGAAAGCTTTGTTTTAGATCAGAGTGTGAGAGGGGGATACATCCCATTGCCTCAGGGCAATCAAGGAGACAGGTGTAGGAAACAGGCTATTCATATTGCATATGTAATCAGGAAGGAAAGAAAAAATCGGAATTGGGGGAAAGTTAAAGAGACTCAAAGCCTGTCTCTGGTGACCCACTTATTCCAATGAGCATCTATCACCTAAATGTTCTACAGTTTTCCCAAGCAATATCACTTACAATGGTTCAAACATATGAGCTTATGGGAGGTGTTGTATTTCACAAATGGCAACATTAGGTGAAAGGAAAAGAGTTGGTAAGATCCAAGTAAACAGGGACATCTCAGAAAAACACCCAGAGGCCAGGAATTTCCTTAATAAGATAAACTCAGGAACTTTGGGAAGGTAGTAGAACTCTCCAGAAGGGAAAGGCTAATTAACATTCCTCAGATCACATGGTGGACCTTTGCTTACCTTCAGACAAGGGAGGTCCTTGTCACCTCATTCCCTAAAGACCAATCAGTTTAAAAAGCCACACTGTTCTACCAATCACATTGTGTCTAATGGCTGCTGCCCTGAAAATTGTATAATTTTCACTGAACAAGCTGTGTGGGGTTGCCTCCTTTTCTGAGGGTCTGGGACTGCCTTGGTGCACTGAAATAAAAGCCCTCATACTCTTTGCATTGATCAGGCTCCATCTGATTCACTTGGGGGTCTCTGGTAATCTAAGGCTTGACAGGGTCTTACAAGTTTTACCCATTGTTACATCTTTGAGACAGGATGCCATGATGACAGCACCAATAGAGATGATATCAAGAGAGTATGGATGTGGATGAAACACCTTGGAGGTCACTAGATACTACCTTGTAGTTTCATGCAGGATTTATTGCAAATGACCCTGGCCCAGTGTTCCTTCTGCCTGTGTTCTTCTGCTTTACTCTGGGACTCAGAGATGTGGCTGTCAAATTAGAAGCCCTAAGATCACCTCATAAAAAGCAGGCCAGATCCTCTTAGGCACAGCTGTTAGGTGCTTATATTAGATCTTCAAGAAAAAGATAACAATATTCAGACAAATAGGCTATGCCTTTCACACTTTATTCAAAGGATAATAATTCTCTAAATTATGCTCAGACACTGGAAAGGAGGTTAATGTTAAAAGACAAGAGGCAGCTGTGAATGATGATAAGCAATACTCATAAGATCAAGCAAGAGACCAGGCAGGGCAAGAAGATGACACAGGGCAGCTGCACAGGTCAGAGTCGCTTCTCTAATGTGCTGTCTCTTCTAAAACAAACAGGCCAACCATCATTGCCTCCACCCAACAAGGGTTGACAGTAATACATATGGCCCTCTGAGGTTGCTGGAGGTTTTCAGAGGCAGATATGAGGAGTTGGAGAGAATTAATAGTGGGCGAAAAAATTGCCACATAAGTTTAAGGATCTGAGATTGGATACTCAGCACCTATGGAAAATCCTGGGCATAGTAGCATGTGTCTATCATCATAGCACTAGGGGGAGACGACACAAGAAGAACCAGGAAGCTCATTGATCATGTAGCTTAAGCAAATTGGTGAGCTCCAGTTTAGATTAAAAAAAAAAGGTAAAGAGAGCACAGGAAAATATCTCTGTTCTTCACATTTACACACACACACACATACAGCAGATTTACATCATTTACAGTTCTTCTCCAGAAGCTAAGGGTCCCTTTTACTAACCTGTGTCCTTGTGTCCTCCGTAGCCTCCATGGGAACACAGAGAAACCATACCTGATTCTGAAGTAACAAGTATACACTGGATATAAGGCTTTATTTGATTATAAACCTCTATAGGAAATTGAGTCTGATTATTAACCCATTGCCCTTGTCCCATTAGCATATCAAAATTCCAGTGTGGTTGCTGGTTGGCAGTGGTGGTTCGGGCCTGTCCCTGAGCTAGATCAGTGTATATAGATTTCCAATCTAAATATTGTCCCATAGTGAGGCAGGCCTTTGCTATGCTCATCCAATCAGCAGTTGTCATAGCATGATAGGCCAAGCGCTCTACTTGCGTTATAGTAAATGAGGCCGTCACCCCATATGTCCTTACTGACTCAACCAAATCTTTTAGCTGTTTATGAGATACTGGTTCATGATGTCGTGTCTGGTTGTTTGGGTCCTCGAATACTGGATATGCCAGTGCAGCTTTTCTCCATGTCTCTGGAGGGAGCAGTGAGCTGCCGCGAGGTGCTGTTATCCCTACTTTAGTTCTTTGAGGAGCATAGGGCGGTGGGAGAGGCTCCAGTGGTGCCAAAGTCCCCAGGGGTTCATAATGGTCCCACTCATAACCAGCCAGCAGCTTCCTCTAGGTCTAGTTTTTCTCACTCGTCTAGTTCGTCCTCATTAGACTCCTCAGAGGACGATTCCAGATCCAGATTTATAAACTCATCTAATACAGGATATAGCTTTTCATTTGGTTTCGGTTTCTCCTTAGTAGCTACTTGTTCTCCCTTAATTTTTCTTTTTAACTTCTCCTGTCCCTTTTTTCTTTCTGCCTCTTTTGATTTTTCCTGCCCCCTTTTCTTTTCTACTTCTGACATACTATCCTGGTGATCCTCGAGAGCTTGCTGGCCTCTTTTAACGATAGTTTCGCATTTTTCATCTTTCAAACATGAGCGAATAAGTTTCCAGAGCGGCACTGTGCCTGGTTTGAGTTTTCACTTCGCTGCTTCATTCTCTATATCTCTTCCTAGTCTTTCCCAACTTGGTATTGTAAGCGAACCAGTGGGTACGAACCAGGGGGCCAAAGATTCAACCTCCCCAAAGAAATTACAGATCGTTTTATCAGAGATCTTCAACCCTCTTTGCTTTAATAGTTCCTGAGTTGCTTTCAGTAAAGCCGTGGAGTGAGTAGATCCCATGTTGCTTCCTTTTCTATAGAAGACTGACAAGCATGGGGGATTTGTAAGGTTTCTTACCTTCGTCTTACAGTCGGTCGTGTCTGAAGAATCTTCAGCACATACACTCTTCTCCCGGTGGCACTTAAGGCCCAAGCAGGCAAGGAAGATTGCTAGAGCAATCAAAACAATAAGCACGCATCAATTCCAAAGGGCGGCATTCCTAATTGGGGGCAGCAGGAGAACTTACCGGTACTGTCCGCTCCTGTGATGCTGAGTTTTGAATCCTCTGGAAAGTTTTCCTTCCAGGTCCTCGCAGATGCCACCATGTTGCAGTTCCAGGTTTTCGGCACCACTTGTCGAGACCGGTCTCACCAGCAAGAACAATGCAGCAACAGGATTCTTCTCAGCAGCACTTTATTGGGAGCTCCTCTTGAAACTTGAAGCGAAGGACCCTGATACCCTGGAGCTGCTGGCTTATATAGCCGGGCGAGACTGTCTGATTGGTGCACCGTGCAGACACCTCATTAACCTACCCCCGTGGAAGGGGGGTCGAGCAAACATGTTACTGTCTGATTAGTTTAGTGCAAACACCTTATTAGCATCTCCCCATCGGGAGGGGGAGAGCCAAAGGAGAGACGCATCACTGCTATCACTCCTGCGCCAAGCGGCTGTCAATCGTCAATGGTATGGAAGTGAAGTCAGCGCCATTTTGAATAGACATTGGCCGGCGGCCAACATATCAGAGGATATTTTGAAATGTAATATTGCCAAATATCAGAAAATCTAGAAGAAAAGAATAAATTCTTAGACATGGAAACCTGTGACCTCCCCCCAGCATCAAGAGGGCTGAACCAGACCTTGTCTTTGCCACAACCCAATAGCCCACCTAGGGTAGAGTCTTTTGCCTTAGGTGAGGTCTATTATTCTGCCAAGTCTGCAGCTTCTCTAAAGGAGCCACTCCCTGCTGAGCTGCTGAGCCTGCCTTCCTGACAAAACAATAATATGCTAATGAGGCCACAAGATCCTGGCATAGTGGGGGGATGGGTCCCCTCCCTTTATATTCTCAGACTCTGAAATACACATTGGGCCTTGATCAGAAACTGGTCTTTGTCTCATTCTTCTCTTGTTGTCCCCCAATTAAGCCCCATCTTTCCATTCAGGGAACTCAGTAACCCATGGCCCTGGTGGCTACAGAAACCCTTTCGAAATTAAGTCAAAGAATATAGAGAACATGAAGAAATGTATGACCAGCAGTGAGATTGAAAGAGTGATAAATAAACTACCTAGAATAGGAAGGAAAAGGGTATAGCATACTGATGTGCTGGAGCGTCAGGTCTCGTCAGAACACACTAGGCCCAAACAGTTCCACATGTAAGAGATTTAACTGAGAGGGAGTAGGGGGAGTGGCGTAGAAAGAGAGGAGAGAGAGAGAGAGTAAGATGGAAGAATGTTCCCGTGTATATATATAGGTTGTGACGTAGCGGCCACAGGTAAAGGTGGGAGGTGAGCCCAATGGATTCTGGGAATATGGTGGCTGTTGCCCTGGCAACAGGTCTGTGGACCTGCCCATGTATCACCACAGGCTCTGGATGTCATGATGATAACATACCTCCCTTTTTGATATTATAAAGAGAAGGAAAGAAAAAGGGAAGGGGAAGCCGATGATGAAAAGGGAATGAGGGCGTTGTGTCTCTTAAGCTACTTCCTGCTGTCTAGGGGTGTTGTCAATGAGGGGGTAGCTGGCTTTCACCATTGGGATCCACTTGGTAAACGTTTGCATCAGGTTCTTCTGTGGACAGTGGCTCATCTGTGGGCAGTGGTTGGTAATCCTGTAACAGGAGCTGATTGATAGTTTGGTTAGAAATTTTTTGTATTTGTCATTGAAGAAATGTAGAAACAAGATTAATGAGTCAGGAAGCAAATAATAACACCAGGAAGATGACTAGGAGAGGAGTTACAAACGGGAGTATCCACTTCCATATGGGGTTTTTGAAAATCTCAGAATTGGTACAGTCTCTGAAATTTTTTTTATGTCTGACTGTAGCTCTTGGATTTTATTTCTTACTATCCCGGATTGGTTGACATAGAAGCAGCATTCTTCTTGGAGGAACAGGCAAAGACCACCTTCTTTAGCTGTCAGGATATCTAGTCCCCGTCTGTTTTGAAGCACCACGGCTACCAAAGAATCGATCTGTTTTTGGATAGTAAGCACAGTTTTAGACATTTTTTGAAAATCGCTTTGAAACTGAGAAGTGAAATGCATTATATTGGATCATGGAAGTTGTTATCCCTGCAACTCTAGTACCAACACCTATGGCTATTCCTGGAGCAACCAAAAATGGCACAACTGGGAACTAGCATTGCCCTGACACAAAATTCCAATAAGGAGAAGACCTCATTTTGCTGTCACACTGTATTTTTTTTATTCATTCATATGTGTATTGATTTCAACAACTGTTGAACATCACAGATCATTAAGGAAGTAAACTATGAAGACTAACAAATGTTGGTAAAGATTTCTCCAAAGTGAAAAATTATCCAGTGTTGGTAGTACTATAAATTTGTATAGATATAGAAAAAAACTAAAAATAGTGCCTGACAGATGACACAGTGGTTAAGAGTGAACACTCATTAGTCTTCTGTAGGACCAGAGCTCAGTTCTCAATATCTAGGTCAGGCAGCTTGCAACTGCCTATAACTCTAACTCCTGAGAATCTGATGCCTCTAGCCTCTGCATCTTCCATGTTTCTATACACATACATACATGTATACATACATAATTAAAAGTAAATATTTTCTAAAACTAAAAAATAGAAGTCTCATGTTATGTAACAGCCATCTTGCATATATATGTGCATGTCCAAAAGAAATGACATGAGTTTTTTGAGGGGGTATCTGGGCTTTTACTTTTTATTTAGTATTCAAAATAATCAGGGTATAGAATTACAAAAATCAACACTAAGAATATTAATTAGCTCAAATTAACTGATTATTTGATTATTTTACCTAGATAATTTCAAAATATACTTCTAAAATATTCATAATTCAGATATTCTCTCTCAAAAACACAACCTTAATTTTTTTTAGGTATCAATAATACATGTTGAAATTATTTACTTGATAGCACTCTTAAAAATGTAGGCATTTCATCTAAGCCATATATAATGATAAGCAAAAAGAGAAATATGACACATGAGATTGAGAACAGGAACCTCATCTGACAGTTCTAAATTGTGCCTTCTCCAGAGAGAGCAGGAAACAGAAGTGATCACAGCATCTATCACAACAATGGCTTTTGCTGATGATGTTAGCATTTTTATCACATGCTCCACCTATTTGCTTGGTGGACATGTGGAAAGGCTAAGTGCTAAATCAAAAGTTTATTATGTTAGTAGTAAAAGCAGGCAGAGGCAGCCTAAAACTACAGAAATAATTCAATACCAATGGGGCCAGAGAGACAATACCCATGTACAAATGCCTCTGCCTCATGCCCTTCCAATAAACAACCATGAGGGACATTCTGCATGTTTCTCCAAGGACTGTTCAAATAAGACATCATTATCCAGAGTAGAAATAATTAGAGCACAGCCTTAATTTTCCTTATGAGACAGACTCTGCTAGGCAGTAAGTTGCTAGCAAGTAGATGCCTTCATTTTAATTACTACTTGATGGGGCTGTATGACAACTACCCCTGCATAACCATTACTAGATAAGAAATCTTTCCAGCACCCTAAAAAGTTTCTTCATGTCCTTTGCAGCCCATCTCTGCCTTTCCCTCTCCCTTCCCTCCATGTCTGCCTCGGAAAATCATTCATTTGATGTGGTTCTTGGGTTTTTGTTCTGCCATTATTGATTAGGTTTTCCATTTCTGGAATTCCCCACTAACAAATAGGGCTATATAAGTAGTAAAGTTCATACTTCCTGGCCCATGCTTTTTGATTCATCTATGCTATTTTATATATTTCTTTGTCCCTTTTATTACTTACAAGTAGTATTTGTGGTTCTAGAAAAAAGTAAGACTAAGATTGTAGGGTCATGTAAGAAAATTTCAGGGTATATTAACAGTTTTGGAAATTATACAAAATACAATAACAATAGTTGGCCAGGCAGCAGTGATGCATGCCTTGAATCCCAGCACTTGGGAGGCAGAGGCAGGCAGATTACTGAGTTTGAGGCCAATCTGGTCTACAGTGTGAGTTCCAAGACAGCCAGGGCTACACAGAGAAACTCTGTCTCGAAAAACCAAACCAAACCAAACCAAACAAAACAAAACAAAAGCAAAAACAAAACAAAAAAACAAAAAAACAAAACCAAACAAACAAATAATAACAATAGTAGTCACTTACTAAAAAACTTACACTAGTCTAAGATGTAATGAATTGGTCATAAAATTAATAATGTTAAGGATAAATTAAAACATACCAAACTTCTACATATTTTAATCTGCAAATTCTTAGTCAGCTTTTTAAAAATTAACACAATTGTTATAAAAATCAACACAATATAAAATTAAGAAAGTAGGGTTTAGTCAAATTTATTGTCCCTTAAAGATACACATGTATTTTAAGGTATCTAGACTGTAGTTGATAAGGGGAAAGTTCACCTTTATGTAGAGTTGCAACTTCTAACTTCACAGCCAAAGCAGGAATTGGGAAGATCAGTGCCCTGGAATATTTAGTGAAAAAAATGGGTTCCAACAGTGTCTGCTGATAGATGTGAAACCATTCTTGGAAAAAGAAGTTGGATTTTTATACCCAAAGAGTTAGACATCAGTTAAATGTTACACACAAACTCACTTCTTCCTTGCTCACCCCCTCTTCCTGCTTTCTTTTTAACTGGTTAGCTTTTCAGTCTCCAAAACCAATATGATGTACATGAGAATTCACATGAGGATAGTCATGAGAATATACATGAGGATGTACATGAGCATACACATGAGGATGCACATGAGAATAGACATGAGGATGTACAGGAGGATATACAAGAGCATACACATGAGGGTTCACATGAGGATACACATGAGGATGTATATGAGAATGCATGACTAATTGTTTTTCTACTATTTCTGTTTTTTTTTTTTGATTGGTTGGTTTTGGTAGTGGTGAATATGCACATAAAATATATTCAATACTGAAAGCATAAAACCTTGTGTGAAACTTCACAGCTTCCATTTCAAATGCCAGTTCTAACTGTATAAGTTCACTAAACTGCATAAATTTTGGGTCTGGTTAATTTTGGTCTGTGATGTTTTTATTTATTCAAAATGTTTTATCATAAGAAAGCTTATTTTAAAATCTTAGAATGAAACCCATTACTATAAGCAATTAACAAGTCTAATAAAAACATCTTAAAACTTTAAATGTAAATAGATTCTAATCCACAAAGTCACAACCAGTTAAGAACGCCTACAGTTTGATATGTGTGACCTTCTCAACAGAAAATGACAGCTTTCTGACTTGGCAAAAGCTAAGAGACAGCCTGGGCTGTGAGGAGCAAAACTGCATGAGCACAATATGTCTTTTGGATCCTCCCTTGAAAAAAAAGCCAACGGCAGGAAAGTGTAGAAAATGGGAATCCATGCTGGGCATTAGATGTTTATTGTAAAATAAAATTAAAAACTGTAGGTGTAATAAAGATCTTATAGAAAGGTACTCTTATAAGTTACAGATACCTTCTGATTACATTCTCAAAGTAAATATGTTTGGGAATTATAACACCAGGAGTTTAATTACTTCCATAGTTTAACCCTTATATCCACCCCCAGGTTGTGAGATTATGAACAGAAATGACTAGTCACTCCCTGACACCCTCACTCTAAAACTATCTAGAATGATCCAAAGGAGCAAATATTTCTCAAAAGTCAGCCTAGAAGTTCCAAGACTCTAGTGTTCAGTAGGAGCTAATGTCAAGACACCAGCACTCACTTACTGATAGTATAATTTTACTGGGTAAATTATGAGACCAAAAATCTAGGTGAACCTGACTCCAAGGAACTAAGAGGTCTATGAGCAAGCATTTGTCTTCATACTGTCCTTGACTTGGGCATGGCCTTAGAGTCTGTGCCTCTGGCTACTCCTTACTTTCAGGAGCTTGAATTAGAGGTCATAAGTTTAGCTTCACGTGTTATCTGCTAAATGATTCTGTGGGCAGTTGGATCATGTAACTGCCCATACATGAAGATATATAAGAATTGTTTTTAAATATGAATGAAGGGGAAGAAAACCTCTGATCAACATCTCTAAAGAAGTACTAGATGACAGGCTGTACAAGAGCTCATGTCGTCTACAAGAATGTTATTGTGATGATAGATACAACCTTTTAGAGGCCAGCTCTCACACCTAGCATTGCCTTCTTGACATCAACCACTCAAACTACAAAGTCACTTAAACCTATGCTTGCGTTTGTGTGATTATGCATTATACACATATTCTTATGTATGTTATATGTATGATAAATGCTCCTGTGTGCTGTGTATGATGTAGGTATATAATGTTGACAGGCATTTACAAAGCCTTCACCATTTCAGTAATTTAACTAGGAAAATTCTATACCTAAGAATAAGTAAAGGAAATACTGGAAACTCCAGAATAAACACAGCCCTGGCTAGTTCCATGGTTATTGCATGGCTCATCTTTTTTTCAACCACAAAGACTATTTTCAAGCAATCATACCTCTTTATATCATCATATTTTATTCTGTGTCTCTAAAGTATAATGATATGTTTTGCCAATTTTTATCAAAAAATTTCAGTTTACACCTCTACATATTTTCTGGACCACTGAAAATAAAATAAGACAAACCAGAATCATTCACCTCAAAATACTTCAGTACCCGTCTCCTAACATAAAGCAATTCTGCTCCATTTTAGTGGTCCTATTTAAATATTATAATATGGGTATTTGCCTGTAACTCATGTTCATTTTCCTCAAGTGTTTCAAAAAGGCCAACAAGGAAAAACTCGCTTACATACTCTTTCAATTCATTTATAAAACAAACCAAGAAGTTTGTTCTACAATTTTCCAAAGGGTGGGTTTAGTTGAGTATTACCTTGGAGTCTGTTTCGGTAGTTTGTTTTTATTAACTACATGAAAATTAGACTCATTTGGAAACAAGGCACATTAATTGAGAAGTGCCTCCATTGTGATGGTATCTGAGCACTTGTGTAGGGTACTTCATTGATGATTATGTCCAGCTCACTGCGGACAGTGACATCCCTGGACAGGTGGTCCTGTATTATATAATAAAGCAGGCTGAGCAAGCCATGGAGAGCAAGATAGTAAGCAGCATTCCTCCCTGGTTCCTGCTTCATATCCACATTTATGTTTCTACTTGAATTCTTGTTTTCCTTGATGAGAGACTGCAATCTATAAGCCAAACAATTCTTTCTTTTCCAATTTGGTGTTGATCATGTTGTTTATCACAGAAAACAATCTAGTTTATATATATATATATATATATATATATATATATATATATATATACCTACCTAGATGCTTGAAAAAACAAAACAAAAAACCAAAAACAACAACCATATGTACCTCCTTTAGAAGCAATGGTAAGTTCACTAGTTAGATAGCACATAGAATCACATTGTCCCTGAAATGGGTTCTTGCCAGTGTTATATGGGTCTATAAAAATGTTGCAAAATATTATCAGACCAATCTCATTTCTTTTTGTTCTTTTTAGATACATTATTTAATTTCATCATTTCTCCATTCCCTTTCCTCCCTCTACCCCCCCATATCCATTCCATTCTCCTTCAAATTCATGACCTTTTTTCATTTAGTTGCTATTACATGCATATATGTATTTGTATATACATATACACTCCTAACTATAACCTGTTCAGTACATATACTGTTACTTATATGTACATTTTCAGGGCCGATTGCTTTGCATTGAGCAATCAATTGGTATGATCTTCCCTAGAGAGTATCATCTTTCCCACTCCCAACCTTAACCATTTGCTTGTAATCCTATGTATAAAGTTGAGGACCTATAGGATTTTTTCCCAGCCAGTTTGGAATATTTGTTAACATCAGCCTTGTTCAGCTCATGTTTGGATGACCATGATGGTGAGACTTCAGGGGTACAAGTTCTGATATTACTAAGAGACACAACCGCACAGCAAACTCCCTGATCCTCTAGCTCATCAAGGAAACTTATCTCTGCAACAAATTTATTTTCTTGATAATTAGTTGTAAATTTTTTTACAAAAACTTCTGTAATATCTCATGTCAAATTCAATTGTGATGCAACAATTATATACTCTGGCTTTTATATGCTATAAATGGTACAAGAAAGAAGGTTCAAATGTTTGACTCGTACCAATTTTCAAATAGTATCCCCAATAGATGACAATTAGTTTCTCTAGTACTATTTTTATTATGAAATTATACTTCTAAATACATTTCTGGGGGTTATTCATGATGATAATGAAGCTTATCAATATGTGAATTGTCCTGTTTCAGTCAGAGAGGTTCCATGAATGTTGCCTCTTGAGTCTTCCTGGCATGGTCTTATTATTATTCTGTGATGACTTCCTTACTGTCTAGTGAGACAAAATGTTCCCAGCTCAAATTGTACATTTCCAGCCACGGACCTATAATCAGCCATTTCCCCAAGAAGCCTTGGCTCCTTTTAGTGATGAATGATATATAATGACTACAATTTGGGTGTTACGGGTTTTCATTGCTTCTGAACTGTCCATTGTTTCTAAGCCTTCTTGTAGATGGAGACAGATAATATACATTTATAAATTACAGGGGTTTTTTTTACCTAACCTCATCAATCTCACATCTGTTTCAACTTTATCCTACACTGAAAATTCAGGTTCTCATGACACTACTTCAATTAATTTTATTGTTTTTTGTCACAATCTGTCACAAAACAGCTACACAACAGTATTCAATTAACAATAGAAGGACTAGGAAAAATTATAATTACTGACTGCAGGTAAGAATTTGTCTTCAGTTCTTTTGTCCCCGAGTTATACAGCCTCAGAGATATGCAGTAAAAAATGCTGAGGCACAAAGTGCTTGCAATGGCATTTAAGCTACTATCTCATTGTATATGTGCCTGATACCTTCACTGTCAGCAAACCCCAGACTCATTATGGGAACTAAGAGAGCTGAATGTCTGTCATTTTCTCAGCCAGAATCACAAAGAGGAAAAAGATGAGCCTCTGTTTTTTTGAATGAGTGTCAACACTGAGGCTATCTAATGGTGCTGAGAGTTCTCCATCAGCTGCACTCCTTACTCCAGATGAGTCAAAGTCCCTGGTGTGTCAGAACACTTAATCATCACTGTCCATCACTAAGCCACATTACATGAAGAAGAAAAACAGAAGGTAGAATTAATACATTTGTCTATTATTAGAAATTTTTATTACATTTATTTGTCTGTGCATGGGGTACAGGCAGGGATCATTGTGTCACTGCAAGTGTGTAGAGGTCAATCAAGAACAATGTGCAAAAGGTAGGGTCCAGCTCCCTTATTCCACCATATGGAAGTGGAAATCAGGTCCTCAGGCACTATGCTAAATACTTTTACCCACTGAGCCACCTCACTGGCCCCAATATTTTACTTTCATTAAAAAAATGTTATGAATAATTATTGTACTTACATCATCTCTACCTCTCTCACATACCTCTTTAACTTCTCTCATCTATCCCTATTGTCACTTGAATTTGTGACTACTTCTTTAGTTTGTGTGTGTGCATACATTGCATATACACTGAGTTCATCTTTATGTGACAAGCAAATATAGTTGCCTTCTTTGTTGAATAAAGTAACATCAAAAACAGGAGTATTTCTTTGAGAGAAGTGGTAAATTCTGGAGGTAACAAATGAGGATATTGGTTCTTCTTCAGGAACCATATACATTTTCTATTGCTGAGGCAACATTCCTACAATTGTACATGTGAAGCCATGAGGTCATGAAGCATTTGGCTCATAATGCTAATGGCTAGAGATCCAAGCCCACATCCAGTTGAGGCTCTTTAGATCCATCACAATATAGTGGAAAAAATAAATAAAATAAAATAGCAGCAGCGGGAGCATTAAAAGAGAGTGCCTTGCTTTATACCAACCACTCTGCCAAGAACCACTCCCACAGGCCAGCACTAATTTGTACCAAGAGCTGTACCCCCATGACCTAATAACCACATACTAGGTTGCATCTTTTAAAAGTTCTACCACCTCAGAATAGCCATCCTGGAGACCAACCTTCCAGCTAGAGATGACCCTTTTAGAGCCATTTAAGCCTCATCCTGTCTTTGGTCAAGTGGGGGTGCAGGTCGTTACTAAGCTAAGAAGCCTGTGAGTCACTTTTCCTCAGTGTGGTCTAAAAACATACTCTTTGGCTTTGTTGAGGGAGTTTTGCCTTTCTGGTGCCTGAGACCTGCAAGTCTGTGAAGGATATGGTGGTATGGATATGGGACATGCAATATGGGTGGAAATGTCTGGAGACATAGAGAGATCCTACCCAGAGTTGGACAGCATAATGTGGTGACAAGGAGTTCAGCAAAGAAGAGAGTACACTGGGCTATTTCACTCTTTTGTGCTCTTTCCCATGCACTCAATTTTACATGGGACTTCAAATAATAAACCAGCAATAGTGAGAAGAGCAATGACTGAGCATGAGCACTTTAGTCTGAAGGCTCAACTCCCAAGCCCAGACACTAGCTGAGGTATACCTACATTGCAGTTGCATCTCTCAGGTCAAGTCCTGGTTCTACCCTTGTGAGTATACATCTCTAGGCTCAGCATCTGCGTTTTGAATGGAACAATTTCAACTCTAGTTCAGTAGTTCATCTTAGTGGGATAGATCTGAAGAGACATGTAGGGAAAACTCAAAGTCATACATGAAAAAATGCACAGAGAAGTCTAGCTTTGCCAAAGTCAGTACGTCTTAGAAGGCCGACCTGAGAAATTCAGAAGGCCAGCACCATTTCTGCCCCAGGATCTTTCTGTTTGCTGCTCTGCAAAGCAATGGCACTCTGGCTAGTGTCTTTGACCTCAGTGACTTTTGATTTGCTACCTGAATATGATAGACCATGACCAATGCCAGGCCCTAAGCCTCCAGAAAGACCATGTCATGCCACATCCCAACCATGAGAAGTAGACTCTGTTTTTTAAAATCCTTCCCATGGGATTTTTCTATAGTTGACTCAACAATGAAATCTGATCCCCATTTTAGTTTGAAGAGAACTGGAGCCTTAAAAAGTACATCCTGTCCTACTTCCTCTCATGGGAATCAGCCAGGAAAATCCTGACTCTTTGGAAAGTGGAAACTTACTTCCAAACAGTCAATTAAGATGCCATAAAGTTCTATTCTATTCAGGGAATTCATTAATGTTGCTTAGAAGAAATTAAAATGAATGTTCAAGAGGTTCCTTTGGACTTGCAAGAATTTGAAGACAGTGTAAACATCAATGGGAAGATTACATTAGTGAGTGAACATGTTGAATACATTTACATTTTATGAATGGAAAATGTTTCTTGAAATTACCACCAAATTGGAAATACTAAGGGAGATATATAACAGCCCTCCCACTCCAAATGCCGAGGAACTAATCAGGGGCAGAGGGACTGTCCTAATTGTCTTAGAGGCCATTTCATTTCTACATCCATGGCCACATAGGACTCAGCTGCTCTTTGTGCTTGTGACCAATGTAGGTCGGCTGGGTTAGTCTGGTAAGATGCCAAGTCTTTGACCAAGTCCTTCATGTTCAAGCTTGGTTTTAAGAACTACCTGTGTAGAAATAAAACATATGGTTCCAGAATTGTAAATAATCAAAACCCATGTGATTGGCTACTGTTTCTTTATCCTGGAAAGAAATAAGCTGAATCAGGCAGCTCCTGCCACTAGACTCTATACAGGATTGCCTTTTTTGTTTTATTGGTGTCACTGTGCCATCTTGACCGCCACACACAAACACACATTGAGACCCCATCTGCTTCCCACCTCTTTTCCACATCAAATAAAGTCACCATGTCATGGCTTCTCCATCTACTATCAGCTGCTCAGGACTTAACTTCCCATATCAGATACCATTGTCCCTTGGTAGCTATCTGCTCTTGTTAACAGGGTCTATTCTGTCATCAAGGACTTTTCTGCTCCTAAAATGAAGTCACACAGTCTATTTGAACCATAACCATAAGTTCACGTATTTATGTAATTTGACTGCAGCAATTCTTAACCTCATCAAAGCTTCCAGTAGTACACCTTTCCCCATTGCTTGGGAATACCTAAAGTTTGTTTTCTTCCTTGTCTTTGTTAAATTCATGATCAGTACTACAATTACTTCCTTTCAATTAAGATCAGTTTTGCTGTTCCACTCTTAGATTGTTGTAATTATCAGGCCAACCTTTGAATTCAGGAAGAGCTGAACATGTACTGTTCTCATGGCTGTATGGAACAAAACTATATGTTCTGCCAGGAGCTCCAAAGAAATCAACCAAGATAATGGTCATGTGTTCAGAATGACCCAAGCACTCTGGAACATGTGAGCCTCACTTCCCTTGTCTTCATGCCCAGACCTGTATCCCCTACTGTGTTACCAGCACCTGCAGGCTACTCTCCCTACATTATTAGTTCAACAATTGCTTCTAATTTCTTTGAATTTGTTGTTCAAGAATTCCTTTAGTATATTAAAAGGAGAAATTTTCTGCTAATGTGAGACTTCCTCGGGTACATTCTACTTTCCATGAGTCACTTTCTCCTTATACTTGGAAGGGGGTTCCACATTTGAATATTTCTGAAGGAGCCTTGTTTCCACTTCCATGGCTGTGCCCCATCCATCTCATGTGCTTTGTTCATCTGGATGTCTGGTCTTTTTTTTCTTTTTTTTCAATGCTGTTCTGTTTGGTCTTTTCTTCTGATGCCCAAGATTATCTCACTTCACTATCAACTCATGAACATGAGCAGAGTTTCAATTTTATCATCAGCCACATCTCAGTCTTATTGGCCTCTGTTTTCTTTATGTTGAGTAACAGTTAAAAGAAATGCTGTGGATGAGTCCTCTCCACCCAGTGTAGAACCTCTAGCAATGCTGTGCTTCACTGAGCATTCTTTCAGGGTATAACACTGAAGCCACATATTCTTGGTCTTTGGTCATGTTGCTGTCCCAGAATTTCTGAGGTTCCTGTACATTAAGGTGCAGTTGAGGCTCAATCCTGGTCCAATTCTGCCTGATTAAGAGGCTTGAATCTCTACTATTGAAATATCCTTCAACTTTCTACAGCAAATGGATACCCCCCAAAAGCCTGGTTGAATGTAAACCAAAACTCTTCTTAATATTAGTCTTGTTTGAATCAACCCCTAGGCAGTCAAAGGACACCAGCCAAATCCCACGAACAATGGTTAGATGAAGCCAGCATTCAGAGCCTTCTCAAAGATAACAAAAATCACCTGATGATCAGCTTCATTTGTTACTAATGTCAAGAGATAGCAAATCTACAGTATTGTTGTCCAGGAACAGTTTCTACCAGTGGCATTGCTGTGAATAGAGAAAACCAAATCTTTTACCTTCAGCTTTCCATCTAGGTACTGTCAGTACACTCTAACTATGGTCCAAGGCATTTCTTTAGCAGGGCATACTCAAAGATCAACTGAATGCAAGCAGAAATACCCATTTTTGTTTCAAAGTGTCTGTAGTTGGCATTCTGCCAGCCTAAGAACCTTAGCTTGCAAAGCTATGTTTTAGTGGGATTTATATTTTTCTTTTCAACTGCTACAGGGATTCCATAGTTCTGGATTGCTGAATGTGCTCTTAGGTCTTTTAACTAGTCTTCACACTATGCAAATTTCATCTCATAGTGTGGGATCACCAAATGTCACTGAACACGAATATAGATTTTCTCAAGCCAAGCAGCTTCTAAGAGGGCACTTTCAATCTTACAGTAAACCTCCCAGATGGTACTGTTCTTGGACATGTGTAAATCAAGGGATGATACAAGCTTTTCTCTTAATCTCTTCAGGCTACCTTTCTGGCACAGCCAATAATTGAGGTCTTTGTACTGGCAGAGAGATACCATGATCACGAAGGTGGTTTTCCCAGGGCGAGGTTTATCCATTGCACTCCGGATGTGCTGACCCCTGAGATTTCCCCAAATGCAGGAAACTCAACTGCATAATTTGTGGTAGTGGGGGACTGCGTTTGTGCTCTTCCCTGGGAAAAAATGATGTCTGTATACCCTCTAGACAAATATCAGTACAGCTGTAGTGCTCTATGGCAGTCTCACAGAGGTTGTCAATATGTTCTTGGTCCACACTACCCAGGGCCTTGCTTCTGTACAGTAAGCCTGGCAAGAGCTCTTTAAGTGAGAGAGTTATTTGATCTTCCTAGACTCCATCATTTACCAAGGCAAGCTCTCATTCTAACTGCAGCAACCTGATCAGGTCACACACACACACACACACACACACACACACACACACACACACACACTCACACACGAAGGAGTTTATCCCATTTTATCTTTCACATGTGAATTTATAACAATGGTGCATTGGTTTTAGGTCATCATAGATCTTTATAGATACTCTTTCAGCTACTCCAGCGGCTCTCTTCATTCCTGGCATTTCCCATGAGAGTCCCTCCCAGAAGAAGTAAAGACACAGTCCTCATCCTCGTCATTCTCTCTGTGCCTTTCCTGTTCATTCCATCTTGGCCCCATGCTCTCGTACCCTGATGCCACAGCCCCTCACCCAGGCAACATTTCAGTTTATCTTCCTCTCTCCTCTTTGTACCTAGACGTAGGCTCAGATTCTGCTCCAAAATTGAGGTTGCACCTGCTGTCACAATCCTGTGCTTCAAATCTTGATAATGTCTTTTGATCATATATAAAAAGGAATTTTGATAGAGTTCAATTTCTTTCTTTTTTAATTGCTATGTTTCTGGTGTCATACCCAAGAAATCAAAGGTCCTGTGTCATGAAGAGAGTCCTCTGCATTATTTTCTAAGAATGTTATATATTGAACCTTTATCTTGGTCTTGGATCAACTTTTAGTTAATTTTTGTAAATGATACAATACAATGGTCCACCTTCATTCTTTTACATATAACTATCCTGTTTTTCAGCATCTTTTTAATGAAAACTCTGTGGAAGAGTTTGGGTTCCACAATAAACACTTAACTAACTTTATTTTTTTTTGTCTTGGTTCAGTTTCTATTGCTTTGATAAATACTTAAAGCAACATGGGCAGGACAGGGTTTATTTGGCTGACATGTCCCATCATAGTGCAGCACTGAGGAAAACCAATGCAGAACTAAGGCAGAGACTGTGAGGGAACAGTTTTTTGGCCTACTCAACCTTCTTTCTTATATAATCCAGGAGTAGCACCATCCCTGGGCTAGGTCATCTCTCATTATTCATTAATCAGGAAGATGCTCTACAGCTTTGCCTACATGTCATTGAGATAGAGTTGTTTTCACAATTGCAATTTCTTTTTTCTAAATAGCCTAAAAAAATCTAACCAACACTGTTGCCACATTGGCATACACTGTAGACCCTGATGCTTAGGTGTCTGAAACAGGGGGTTCAATTGCACCTATACTTCTGAGGCCAGTCATGCAGCCTAAAAGCACTATGTAAAAAAAAAATTAAATACATTCACACACACACACACACACACACACACACACACACACACACACGTGCACATGCACACACAAGTGAGTTTAGCTCTGGGATTTCTATTCCATTTTATTTTTCACGTGAATTCATGACAATGGTGCATTGGTTTTTAGGTGTGTTTGTGTGTGTGTGTGTGTGTGGTTTTGAAGGATATTGCTATGCAGCATAGCTGTCCTACTGCAGAATATGCAGCCCAAGATTGCTTCAAATTTGTGGTATTTGCCCACTTTGGTGTTCCAAAATATCTACAGGCATCTGCCCCCACTGTGACTCATCATATTGATTAATTCATATAGTGATCTTCATCACTCAGGAAATTGGAGTCTTCCAAATTGGGACACATTCACTGCACAGTTTTATTCTTTATGAGTAAAGCTCAAATATGTTATTTGTGACCGTCTTTGGTTTAAATGTAAGATTTCAACTCATTTGGGTAAATATCAAAGAATATGATAGTTGCTAGATCATGTGGTAAGAGTATATTAAGCTTTATTTTAAAAAAAAAACTGCAAAAATACTTCCCATCATAAAAAGTGACTGCACCATTTCACACCATTTTTCTCAGCAGTAATGAACACTGCCCATACTGCCCACGTCCTCACAGCATTGGATGTCAACATGTTAGATTTTAGCTAACTGATTTTGTCTTGATCCATCTTGTGATAATGTGACAAAATACCCATGACTAAGCAACTTATGAATAATAGAATGTCTTGCTGACAGTTAAGGCTGAGAAGTCTAAGATCCAGTGCTGATGAGATGACTCTGTATGGAGAATGCAGCTCTTTATGTCCAAGATTGTGCCTTGCAGCTTCTGACACCTGAAAACAGGAAAGATCACTCCTAATTCAGTAGGAAGCAGAAAGTAAAAAAATAACACATGGACCCAGACATGGCCACTAGTGGCAGCATGGGTTTCACCATATCCTCAGGTCTCAGCACAGGCCCATAACCATGGAACAGCTTGGATCTGTGTCAATGTCCATAGCTCATATTACCACCACAGGTCTTGTGGATGTCTCTGGTGTGGAATACCACCTGGAACCATGTTGATGTCCAAGGGCTGTGCAGAGCTAACCCTGCCTGGCACTGCCTGTGGCACTCTGGAGAGCTATCCCCATGCCTCTCTGGCTGCAGCATTCCTGAGAGTAGGCCCTGATCCATGCCTGGACAGCACAGAAGAGCTGACTCTGGTGGCAGGAGTGCTGTTGTGCCAGCCAGAAGTGTGTGGGAGCTGGCCCTGCCACTCATCTGCCAGTGAGGTGGCATGGGCCAGGGAAAGATGCTCTCCCCAACTCTCACTTGGCCCTGGGTTCATGAGAGTAAGGAAAACTGGCACAGCCCCTTTCTGGCTGCTGCACTTGGGAAACTGGACCCCACCCCGTTCCTGGGCAGCAGAGTAGAGCTGGCTATGATGGTAAAGGGAGGTATGAGCTGGCACAGAGGACATGAAAGCAGGAAAGTTGACCCTACACCTTGCCAACTGTGGCACTGTGTGAACTAGCTGAGACAGTGCTGAAGAGCTGGTGATGTGGGCACAAGGAGAGCTGGCAGGTTGAACAATTCATCTAACTTCTAGGCTCAGGTAGAGGGCTTTGAGTTGACTCACCCCAGCATCTACAACATCTAAGATCTACTGAAGTGCATGAATGGCCTAGTCCTGGAAATTCCAAGATATATGGTCTCTATGACACAGAGCAACAACAGGATATTCAGAATTCCTCATGGGGAACCAGTATTAATACTGTAGCAGAATCCAGAGGCATTGAAACAATGACTCATTGCAATGAACATAGGTGTGGACAAAAGGGTATGTAACAATGACTCATTGCAATGAACATAGGCGTGGACAAAAGGGTATACCATGCGTGTTACACACTACAGCTTCCAGGACAAAGTTGGGGTTTGTTTGTTTGTTTTCTTTTCTTTTGCTGTGTTAATTCTATCTTGCTTTCTTTTCTTTTGTGGGGGAAGTTTTATTTGTAGATGGTAGACACAAATGAACAGAGAGATAAATGGGATTGGGATGCAAGTTGTGAAATTCACCAAGAATCAATAAAAAATGTTTTTTTTTAAAGAATGAAAGGATGAGAGAGAAAGAGACAGAGAGAGAGACAGAGAGACAGAAAGAGAGAGAGAGAAAGGAGGGAAGCAAACTATAAAACTGTTTTCACAATAATTTTAATCCAGTTCATAGGAAGAATTCCTTATGGCTGAAACACCTCTTAAAGTCACCACCATTAATATTATCACACTAGCCATTTCACCTCAATACCGGGCCTTGAAAAGGACACATTCAAGCCATGGCCTGTGTCCTACCTGATCACTGCTGTTTTAATTAACTTCTGATGTTGAGAAATATTCACATGCTTGTTTTCCACCTGTGTGTTTCCTTTGGAGAAATCTACTCAGATTATTGATTCAATTTGTAATTAGATGTTCTGTTTACTTACTGTTCATTTTCAAACATTCTTTGAATAATTTGATAGCAGTCCTTTATAATGTATATGTTTTGCTTGTTAACAAATAATACATCCTGGTAATAAGGTGTCTATTTAAATATTTTACTAATTTTTCACTGGGTTGTTTGTCTTTTTATTATTTACTTATCAAAAATATTTTTTAAATGTCAAGAACCTTAATGGTATCTTATAGTCATTTGTTATATAGTTTCTTAATAGTTTCTCTTAATAGATATATTTAAATTTATTGTTTATTTTCTTTCTTTGTTAGTTTTTTATTAATTGATTTATTTTTTTATAATCCATATTTTAATCCCCATGCTGTCTACCCTCTGACTGTTCCAAATCCCATACCTCGTCCCACCCCCTGTCTCCACGTGGATGTTCCCACCCCCCCCATCCCATCTGACCTCTAAACTCCCTGGGGCCTTCAGTCTCTTGAGGGTTAGGTGCATCATCTCTGAATGAACACAGACCTGGCAGTCCTCTACTGTATGTGTGTTGGGGCCTCATATCAGCTGGTGTATGCTGCCTGCTTGGTAGTCCAGTTTTTGAGAGATCTCAGGTGTCCAGATCAATTGAGACTGCTGGTCCTCCTACAGGGTCACCCTTCTCCTCAGCTACTTTCAGCCTTCCCTAATCCAACAACAGGGGTCAACTTCTGTCCATTGGTTGGGTGTAAATATCTGCATCTGACTTTTTCAGCTGCTTGTTGGGTCTTCCAGAGTGCAGTCATGCTAGGTTCCTTTTTGTGAGACTCCATAGCCACAGTAATAGTGTCAGACCTTGGGACCTCCCCTTGAGCTGGATCCCACTTTCAACCTGTTGCTGGACCTTCTTTTACTCATGCTCCTCTCCATTTCCATCCCTGTAATTCCTTTAGACAGGAACAATTATGGATCAGAGTTATGACTGTGGGATGGCAACCCCATCCCTCACTTGATGTTTGAAACTGCCCGCAGTTTCACGAACTGGGTTCTCTCAGCCAGGAGGAAATAAAGAACCTAAAATAGAGGGTTTGAAATGCAAAGAGAAAACATGAAACCAAGTTGTGTCCCAATCAAGACTCCACTTTACTCAGAATAAGCCAGGGTTTTTATAGTCACAGGAGAAAATGAAACCAAGTCTCTAGATTATACTGCAAAGAAAGTTCAGGTGCCAAAGTCCCCAGGTTCAGAAGATCTTAAGCAGTGGGCATACTCAGGCGTTGGGTGTGCTCAGGTGGTGGGCATACTCAGGCGGCTTCTTCAAAGATGAACTGACAGTCAACAGAGAGCATCTGTCTTAGCTCCCAGGTGTTAGCCCCCAAGCAGAGGCTGCCAGAAATCCAATGGCTGAAGTGAAGGGGGAAGGTAATAGATGTCCTGTCTTCCTCCTGGAGGTGGGCTCTACAAGTTCCCTCTCCCTACTGTTGGGAATTTCATCTAAGGTCCCTTCCTTTAAGTCCTGAGAGTCTCTCACCTCCGAGGTCTCTGGTGCATTCTGGAGGGTCCCGCAAACCTCCTATCTCCCCAGGTTGCCTGTTTCCATTCTTTCTGCTGGCCCTCAGGGCTTCAGTCCTTTTCCCTCACCCAATACCAGGTCAGGTTCTCATCTCCTCCTCGCTCACCCTCCTGTCCACTTTCCCTCCCAGATCCCTCCCTCCCTCCCAACTTGTGGTTGCTTTCTTCTTTCTCCCAAGTGGGACTGAGGTCTCCTCACTTGGGCACTTCAGCTTGTTGACCTTTTTGAGTTCTGTGTACTGTATCTTGGGTATTCTATACTTTAGGGTGGGCAGCTAATATCCTCTTATTAGTGAGTACATACAGTACACTATCCTTTTGGGTCTGAGTTACCTCACTCAGGACAATATTTTCTAGTATCATCCATTTGCCTGCATAACTCAGGATGTCCTCATTTTTTTTTTGTTTTTGTTTTTTTGAGACAGAGTTTCTCTGTATAGCCCTGGCTATCTTGGAAATCACTCTGTAGACCAGGCTGACCTTGAACTCAGAAATCTGCCTGCCTCTGCCTCCCAAATACTGGAATTAAAGGAGTGTGCCACCACTGCCTGGCTAATGTCCTCATTCTTTTTTTTTTTTTCTTCTTTTAGATGTTTTCTTTATTTACATGTAAATTTCTCCATTCCCAGTTTCCCCTCCAAAAAACAAAGAAACAAACAAAAACAACAAAAACAAACCCCTGTTGCCTCCCACTTCCCCATGCCTGCCACCCCACCCTCTCCCACTTTCTGGCCCTGGCATTCCCCTACACTGGGGCACAGAACCTTCACAGGGCCGAGGTCCTCTCCTCCTATTGATGATTGAATTTGCAATCCTCTACTATACACATGCTGCCTGAACAATCAGACCCCTCCATGTGCAGTCTTTGGTTGTCGGTTGAGACCCTGGGAGCTCTGAGGGTCCTCATTCCTAATAGCTCAATAGTATTCCATTGTGTAAATGAACCACATTTTCTGTATCCATTCTTTTGTCGTGGGACATCTAGGTTGTTTCCAGCTTCTGGTTATCACAATTAAGGCTGCTATGAACATAATGGAACAAGTGCCCCTGTGGCATGGTGGAGCACCTTTTGGGTATATTCTCAAGAGTGGTATAGCTGGGTCTTCAGGTAGATCTATTTCCAATTTTCTGAGAAACCTCCAGATTGATTTCCAGAGTGGTTGTACCAATTGGCAATCCTACCAGCAATGGAGGAGTGTTCCTCTTTCTCCACATCCTCTCCAACATGTGTTTCCACCTGAGGTTTTGATTTTAGCCATTCTGATTGGTATAAGGTGGAATCTCAGGGTTGTTTTGATTTGCATTTTTCTGATCACTAAGGACTTTGAACATTTCTTTAGGTGCTTCTCAGCCATTGAGATTTCTCAATTGTGAATTCTCAGTTTAGTTCTCTACCCCATTTTTTTATTGGGTTGTTTGACCCAACCCAAAAAAGAGAAATTCAGACCAATCTCACTTACAAATATCGATGCAAAAAAAAACTCAATAAAATTCTTGCAAACCAAACCCAAGAACTCATCAAAACCATCATTCACCATGATCAAGTAAGCTTCATCACAGGGATGCAAGGTTGGTTTAATATATGGAAATCCATTAATGTAATCCACTATATAAATGAACTAAAAAAAAAATCACATGATAATCTACTTAGATGCAGAAAAAGCATTTGACAAAATACAACACCCCTTCATGTTAAAAGTATTGGAGTGATCAGGAATTCAAGGCCAAAACCTAAACATAATAAAAGCAATTTACTGCAAACCAGCATCCAATATTAAATTAAATGGAGACATACTTGAAGCAATCCCACTGAAATCTGGGACAAGACAAGGATGCCCACTCTCCCCATATCTATTCAATATAGTATTTAAAGTGTTAGCTAGAACAATAAGAAAACAAAACAAACAAAAAAAAGATCAAGAGGATACAAATTAGTAAAGAAGAAATAAAGATATCACTATTTGCAGATGATATGATAGTATACACAAGCAACCCAAAAAATTCTACCAGAGAACTTCTCTAACTGATAAACAACTTCAGCAAAATGGCCAGATATAAAATTAACTCAAATAAATCAGTAGCCTTCCTTTATACAAATGATAAACAGGATAGAAGGAAAGAAGGAAATTAGATAAGAAGGAAATTAGAGAAACAACTCCCTTCGCAATAGCCATAAATAATATAAAATATCTTGGGGTAATTCTAACCAAACAAGTGAAAGACCTGTATGACAATAACTTCAGGTCTCTCAAGAAAGAAATCAAAGAAGATCTCAGAAAATGGAGAGATCTCCCATGCTCATGGATTGGCAGAATTAACATAGTAAAAATGGCCATCCTACCAAAGGCAATCTACAGTTTCAAAGCAATCCCCATCTAAATCCCAACACGATTCTTCAAAGACATGGAAAGATCAATTCTCAAATTAATCTGGAAAGGCAAAAATCCCAGAATAGCAAAAACAATTCTTACCAATAAAAGAAAAGCTGGGGGATTCACCAGCTCACTGACCTCAAACTTTACTACAGAGAAATTGTAATAATAAAAACTGCATGATACTGATACAAAGACAGACACATTGATCAATGGAATATTGAAGACTCAGAAATAAAACCACACACTTAAGGTCACTTAATCTTTGACAAAGACGTCAAAAATATACATTGGAAAAAAGAAAACATCTTCAATAAATGGTGCTGGTCTAACTGGCTGTCTGTATATAGAAAAATGAAAATAGATCCATATTTGTCACCCTTTATGAAGCTCAAGTCCAAGTGGACCAGGGACTTCAACATAAAACAGATACAGTGAATCTAATAGAAGAAGAAGTAGGAAAGAGCCTTGAACTCATTGGCACAGGGGGAGATTTCCTAAACAGAACTCCAATGCCCTAAGATCAAGAATTGATAAATGGGACCTCATGAAACTAGAAATCTTCTGTAAGGCAAAGGACATAGTCAATATATTTAAATTTTAATCAAGTCAAATTTTTCATTTTAATATTGTTGTGAATTGCTCAACAATGAAAACACAAAGATGCATTAAGAAATACTCCAGTGAAAAGAGCATAGAATATACTTACACAGCTTACTACACACATACATTTTATGGTATTGGTTTATGCTTGTAGGTATGTGAGTATATATGTACATATATGTATGTGTGTATGTGTGAGTGTGTATGTATGAGTGTGTATGTGTGAATTTGTGTGTGTGTATGTGTGTGTGTGTGTGTGTGTGTGTGTGTGGTGTACTGTATATGAAATAATCTACCATCCTTAGGTCCACAGGATGGAAACAGCACAAAGTTAAAGCAAGCACAAAAGAAAATGGTACAAACCCAGAGACTTCATAAATCTACCTGAGCATATTGTTTTCCAAAAAACTTGCTTTTAACATATGACATGATATACTCATAAGTATGAGTAGTAAATATATTACACATATAATCAATAGCAGAGTCATTTATTACTGAACATTATACAACATGCTTAGCTTCATGTGCTCCATCTTATGCAATTGGCAGAATAACATGTTTACTGAGATAGGCCGCATTATAAAGACATAAGTAATGTGTCCATTAAAATGTTACAGTGACTATCTCCCTAAGTGACAGAAATCTTTCACTCCACTATAATCCTATGGAACCACTGTAAGAAACCTCACAAGATTTCATAATTTTCTGCTTTTTATTCACAGCTATATGTAACCATCACTGTCTGGAAGCAAAGTAGCTGTGAAGGTCCACATGAGACTGTCCTGAGATCATGTCTGTGAAGATTACCCTGTGAAGGAAAAGAGAAAGTTCATAAGACTGTCCTAGCTATGGTTGATATTTCTGTGATGAAACACCATAACCAAAACAACTTGGGAATGAAAGGATTTATTTGGTTTACATTTCCAAATCACTGATTGTCATTGAAGGAAGTCAAGATAGACAAACAGGGTAGGAACCTGGAGGCAGGAGCTGATATAGGGACCATAAAAAAAAATCCTGCTTACTGGCTTGTTCATCATGGTTTACTCAGCCTGCTTTCTCATAGAACCTAGGACTTCCAGGTACCCAGAGATGCTATCACTCACAATGGACTGAACCTCTTCCCATCAATCAGTAATCAAGAAAAGCAGGATATTATGAAGGCATCTCATTTGAAATTTCCTTCTTTCAGATGACTCAAGCTGTGTTAAATTGACATAAAACTCTCCAGGGCACAAGGTGCACAAGGCTCCGGAGATCCTTATAAGGCCCTTCCCCATCACATACTCCAATCATGACTATACAAAAACAAAACAATTGATTGGGTTGGCAATTCTTATTATTGATTGAAACACAGTGACATGCCTGAACACACACACACACACACACACACACACATACACACACACACACACACTTTTTGCATTATACTTTGTTTAGCTTTCATACTTATATCAATGATTTATGTTGGATTAATTTTATGTAGAGTGTGGACCAGACTTGTAGAAGAATAAAATCTTAAGATTCTTCAGGTGAAGACCAGAGAGATGACTTAGAGGAATGGCTTCATGGAAATAATGTGAATTACAATGGAATGTATAATCAGATCATAGGGTGGGATATTTTAAGACAAAGCCATGAAGAAAGAATATAGAACAGTGTAGATGAAAGACTTGGTGAGCTTAGCAAACCATTGTGTCTATGAGGTATGGTGGGGAAGAGGAAAGCCAATGGGGTAGGCATTTAAAGACACAGAATATCAGATGTTGCAATCTTTCTTCACTCTAACTTTCCCATGAAAATCTATCCAGCCCCACCTGTCTGCAGATTTACTGTTTTAGCTTAGCCTTCAACAAATATCAGAGCATGTTGGCTTCCTCATTTTCTCACAATTTCTTTCTACCTTCCTCCTGACTCCCCTGAGCTGTGGAGTGGATATTGAACCTCTCTATCTCCCAGAGAGGTTCCAGGCAGGAAAGCCTTCACTGACTGCTGAGGCAAGCGCTAGCAAACATCTCACCCAGCTCTTCTCAGAATCAGCATGAACTGTAGCGTAAGAAACTAAATATATTCTGGGCTGCTGCTGTGCCTTCCCAGATTAATCAGCTGGCTAAACAAAATTAAGTTTGTTCCTTTGTTTCTGGAAGTACATGGCCAAAATGGAGAAGATTCTGTGTGTACAAAAAAAAATAAAAAATAAAAAAATAAACCCCCAAGCTTTTTCAGTCTTCTAATTTGCAGAACTTTATTTTTAAAAAGGCATGTATAAAGGAAGAAAGTATTCAGGCTGTATGCTGGCAACCAATTTGGTATTCATTTTAAATGATTTGTATGAGATTCAAGACTTTCCTGTAAATTTTCTCATGATTTATTTCATCAGCTAGCTCTTCACTTGCACTGAATTTATTTATATCCATGCAAATAGATCAGCAGAGATGCTGCTTTGTGACACAAGGTGGGGTTCCTTTATAAAATTCTAATGATACTTGAAGAGACAGTGTAATGAAGGTCAGACAAAGCAGAAAGTAGGACGAGGGAGCATCCAAAGGGGCAGGGGCAAAGCCTGGGAGAAAGGAGCTGGGGTTTTCAGAGAAACTGTAAGCTTGCCCACAGGCTGCATTCCATGGCACCAGGCACTGCTTATGTAAAAGAGGCAGTTGCTTGACCTAATTGATCCCAAGGGTTAAAGCAGAGGAAGGAAGGGAGGAAAGGCAGAGTTGGCATTCAAGCTAAGGATGGAAAGGAAGCCATGAGGATGGTGTAAGTGAGGAATAAAGAGGGTTCAAAATAAAATTGAAATACAAAAATAGGCAGAAGAGGGGAAGCTCAGAAGGGAAAGAAAGAGAAGGCAGGGGTCACATCTCTGCAGAAGAGGTCAAGATTAACTCTAAGAGCTCTCTCTCACAGAACAACTTATTGGGACATACTAACCTCATGTATGACCTCATAGTCCATAGAAACCTGGAATTTCTATCCCCTCCTGTGGCTTAAACACACACTTCTTGTGTAATACACCCAATCAACTAGAGACGCCATTCATAAAACTTGTGCATGATGACCCTATAGATCCTACAATGAGAGATTTCAATCACCATGCCAGTTAGTCTCTGAGATGTTATGTGGTAGCCAGAAGACAGCTACAGAAATGATATTCCAGTTCTAACTCAACAGAGAAAATAGGGACAAATCTGTTCAGAGTCAAACAATAGGCTTCAGACAACAGAGAAAAAGAAAAAAGCAAGATAGAAGGTCCTCTAGTGCCCTCCTTTGTAGTGTGAGAAGATCAACAGAGCTTGGACATGGGTCATGAAGCCGGCACCATACTGGGTTCTCCATGATGCCAACTGACATGCAGAACTCAATCAAGCAGGTAATTCTACTCCTGTTTCCATAGACAAAACAATGAAGCACTGGAAATTCTGTGCAAATTTCCCAAACCACAACTAGAAATGTAAAAATTAAGACAAGTACCTAATCAAATAGGTCTCAAAGTGGATCTCAGCTCACCTTTTGTGATCCATTGTTGAGAACAATGTCGGAAAAGTTTCTGGATGCTCTGTGAAGATGACACTATTCTAAGAAGAAGGAAAATTAAGTGTAATTCTGTCAAATAGAGGCTATGAAATTGGTGACACAAGGTGAATGGCTTACTCAAGGACACAGAGAAAATGATAACCTCATTTAATAAAAGAGAAAGAGAGAGAGAAGGTTTTAGGTATAAGAGAGATTCAAATTTATCTCCAAGCCATGATTTTGTCCAGGTCAATCTCATTTGTCTTCCCTAAGCACATGACAGATGACATTTATCAGGCCTGTTCTGTGTAACAGATAAACATAGGATGAATCCATGGAGTGCACATTTATTTAATTGAGGATGGCATAGCCTGTTACAGGTCACTAATAGATTGGATCACAAATAAGGAATCAAAAATAATTTAAAAGAGATGGACCAAAGCCAGTAAAATTGACATTTACAGAGATAAATATAGAGTTATTTACCCAACAAATATTGTGGAGGGCAGGAGGTTTTCAGAAACCAGGTTACTTCCTACAGGTTAAAAGGAACTGATATCTGAGTTGGTTGTCAAGAGTAAATAGGTTTTTAGACAAAGAAGGCAGCACGAAACACCTATGGAAGAAGGAATGCCATGAGCCAAGACCTAGAGGCACAGAAAGATCAATTTGGGAGAAGGAAAGCTATACTATTTGTTTTTCTATAAGTGTGCACTGCATATCAATGTGTGTTGAGTAAGGAACAGGTACTAGAAAAACAGGCTTGATGAGGCCATTCACATCACTGGGGCAGACTTGTGCTAATTGCTACAAAGGAAGGCAGCAATTTGGAGAGGTTTACCATGTAGCTGAGACTTGCCTTAGATTAACAAATAGAGTCAAAGAAGACTGCTCTGTTTATGGATTGAGATGGTCCTAAAATGTCTTCTGTTGCAAACTTAAATCCCAAGTTCATAAATATATGTAATGATGCTATTTAGAGGGCAGTCTTTGGTGGGGGGCATGATAAGAGTTAGAGAAATCGTAAAGTGATAGCTCTCATGATAGTATTAGTTGATCAAAAGAAGAGAATAGACATAATCTTTCCTTTGCTTCCTCTACCATATTTCACTCTGTGATACCATCCACCATTGGACGACCAAGCAAGAAGGCACTCATGTTACACAGCCTAATATCTCAGCCTCTCGAACATTTTAAATTACCCAATCTTAGGTACTTTTTTACTACCATTAAATGGACTAAATGAACCACTCAACAACCAACACCCCAGGTTACTGCAATACTCATTTCTAATATCTAGGAACTAGCTTTAAGAGAGTACATAACTCCCCATGGTTATTCTACACAGAAGGATTTCACAGAGAAGATGACAACTTGACAAGGAACTCATCCACATGAGTGAGCCATTTTTCAAAGGACAATGGTCAATCTTACTGGTGAAGGTAAGCAAAAGCAAGGGCTTTCATATGCTTCTCTACCATGAACCTTGTGGTGCTATCACAATCCTGCCAGGTTGTACCTTCACCTCTGTAGATTGAGGAACAACCACAGGTGCTCTGTCTAACTTCCATGGGGTGGTTCAGACATCCAGATGAAGTAAATCTAGAATAGAACAAACTTGTCCCAGAATGCCCCCTCCTAGAGACAGAATATCCAACAGATCTCTCTCTTTCTCACATGGTTTCGACCTCAAGTACAATGACTTACACCACAACTGAATATTCAGCCCTAGTATCCTACCTACCTCCTAAATCTACTGTCAGTGGTCAAGGCCCTGTAAAATATCCCTCACAGGCTAGCAACTCCTGGTCCTTTACCTCCACTGTATCACCCTGCCTCTGTCTACACTGCAAAATGAAGTGATTCCAGAAGGTGTGGCTTGGAGCCGAAGGGAAACAAAATACTTAGGTATCATTACCACCACCACCACTACCACCACCACCACCATTAGCAACAGCAGCAGCATCCTCACCAGCATCATTATGAGACCTGCTCAAATATATCACCGATTATACTGTTTGAAAAGCTCTCTGCTGTTTTTTCTGGTTCATTTATCTCCCATTTTGGACCCTGCCCATATTTCTGCCATCATTTTGCTAGCCTACCTGACACCTTCAATTTGTTTGACTTCACAGCCACTCCTTACAATCCTATGCCTCCAATATTATGATCCCTAAAAGGGAAATCCCTTCTCTTACTACTTGGAGTCAATTCTTTTTTTTACTAATATTCAGCCCAGCGTTTACCTCCTAATAAGGTTGTTCCTATTCAGATAGTCTGTTCTACTGGATTCTTAGACACACAAGTTAGACCATCCATCACAGTACCCTACCCCAGGATGGGTCACACTCCTTAATTTATTTACATGATAGTCACAGCAATGATAGATACATGAACTCAAAGTAGAACTGGAGAAATGTTGGTCAAATGAATAAAGACTCTCTTCAAAGACTGAGGGTCTCTTTTCATCCACGAGAATTTTCTACCTACATCTGTAGTTTACAATCTCTTTCACAAATCAACTCTATCAAGAATTTCCCAGGGCGATTTAAAGACAAGGCTTTTCTGCCCTTCCTACTTTGCCTGTTGCTGGATGGCTTATCCCCTCATATATTTGTAACTTGTGTCATTTGTGGACAAGCATGTACTGTGAGCTCCTCCAGCAACAAAAGTTTTCCTTATTTGCTCAGAATATAAAGTACTCAGGGCCTGCTAAGGATCAGTCCCAGCATGAATATGCAGGGGGATGGAGTGAATAGGAAGAATTTGGGGGCAGCAAAATACCACCTACCTCCAGCATAAAGAAGAGCAAAGAGCCCTTCCTTTTCTGCAGAATAAAATTTAAAGCATAAAATAAAATAAATCTCTGTCTATGCAACTTTCACACTTTCTGTAAATTTTTAAATTAATTATTTAATTATCTCTACTCTTAGGTTTTCTTTTACTCTAAAAGCAAAATCAGCCCATGATAAATGCATTTTTAAAATTATAAGTTTTGAATAATTCATTGTTAAATGGATGTGAGAAAGAGGGTAGGCGGGGCATGTAATTTTCAATGCAGTTACTTCTGGGTAGAGGTAAAGGCCAAAGGAAAACAGCAAACATATCCTTGATCAGAGACCTCTGGTGAAAAATTATTGCATGCACTGGAGAACTAGCCATGTGTGTCATGACACAGGCTTGCTCAAGGGCAAAGAGATGGCCAAGGACCATCTTTGGAGTTTGAATGCTTGATTCCTCTCATTGCCCTTTTGGAACTTGTAGGGCTTTATCTCCTGGGACAAGCTGGAACTTGATGAATACTGTAGCACACTTTCAGGTCTTGGCTTCTTTCCCAAGGGGTCAGGGTGCCCCAGGAATGATGTTCTTCCCTATAATCTCCATTTCCTTCCTTGAGGTTAATTCCCAGAGTGTTACATGTGCCTGTTTCACCAAAAGTTTAAATGTCTGGGCTGAACATTCAGTGGCATGGATATGAGCCAGTACCTTGAGGCCTACCCTCACCCCAGAGCAAATACAGTATACAGGCACATTGTCTATGGGATATAAGAAATCTACAGAAAAGTATTTGTCCTTCTCAGATTTATCACTGCCAATATTGTGCTCAAGTGAGGACAATGTTGTGCTTAGTTCCCTAGTCAAGTGAGGATGCATGCACTATAAGAGCAGGGCTGCCTGAGAAAGAAAGCCGCATGCCTGATGAAACAATTATCTGCAGGACATTGGCTCCCAGGACATCTACCTCCTCAAGGATAAACTCTACAGGACCAGCCACTATGCCAACCAGTATCCTTCCAACCCTTACTTCTGGCCCAAGGCTGTGTAGAAAGAAATAGAGCTGTCATGATGAGGCTAGAGTAGGACACGAGGAGGGTATGGCAGATATTCCTGGCTGCCACATTCCATGCTAAATGATTAGGTTGGATTTAAGCCTTAGAACAACCCAATTAAATAGGTATTGTTATTATCTTTACATTATATATGAGGAAACAGAATCCAAGAGATCTAAGTATTACTGAAGAATGCATATATAACAGAAAATCTGGCTTTCATGTTCAGGAACAATCAGCCCCAGGGGATAAGGACTTCCTTGAAGAATATGAAAGGAAGAAAGAGCAAACAGATCCAGGGCTGCATAGAATGAAATTTTTTTCTGGTGACTTTCTGATACTGCATAGGCCAACTTGATAGCAAATCAAATCCCACAATTTGGATTAGATATCTATAGCAGGGATTTTATGTCAACCACCATGTGCTTGGCTTATTTTAAATTATTATCAAAGAGCTAGGCATGTCCCCAGGGTTGAGTTCCTGATGCAAAACTACACATGCCATTCCAGTGGTTTGGTCTATTTATATGGTGTTGAAAACTAGTCAGGAAAGGCCATCCAGGGGTACTGTTGGCAATTACAGTGATTATATTTAAGATGGCTGTGGTCAAGTAAAGCTGAATTCAAACACTGCTTGACTCTGATGACCACTTAACCTCCATTCACACATCTCTTGCAGAAAATAGCAACACTGGAAGCACTGACTTTGTAGCCTCTTCTATTTCAATACCTGAAGGACTTAACATCAGCATGGATGCATGCTAGGGTTTCTGGCCCCTCTGGAATGAACATTGTGGTGCTGAAAGCCTAGGATGCTTTTTCATTCCTTTTCACAGATCTTCTCCAGGCACGTTTATTGAGATATACGGGAAGCTCATGCGACTTACGAATGTCTGGTTCTCTGAAGGAGGTTTGAGACTTGATGGGGCTTTATCAAGTACAATCTGACTTGACTAGATGTCTGACTCTGATATTTGTTCACTTAACACATATTTATTGATCATCTACTAGGTTCTGGGCCAAGGAGCTGCTAATTAACACAAAATGAGAAGGGTTTCCTGTAGTGAAATCTAAGTGACATGAAAACATGAATGGAGGCAGGGCAGAGCAGGACCCTGTAATTATCACATTGCTCTACCATTGTCAGGCTCTCTTGTCAGGTCAGCCTGCCTGTGCATCTGGCAAAAGCTGGGGACATTTAAATGGACTGTCTAAAATAAGTACCAATTAAAACATTAGGGTGCCTCAGTGTTGGCAGCTTGCAGCTTGCTTATTCCTAGGATCAGTATTGAGTTAGGCACTGCTGCCAAAATGCCCACCAACAGTCTGTCAGGTCATATGTGCATTGGAGAGAATGGGAAGCTACGATTCACAGATCACTCTAGAAGCCAATCAACAGGAAGAGTTGTTTGCAAGGAAAGGAAGTGACTTTCCAATATCACTGCCTAAGACAGGGATTTTATTTCTTAGTCTCTAAGTGTTTTATTTAGCTTAGCCTAACTACTCTATTAAATAACGCCAATATTTTGTGGTTTTTATATAGCACAAGGAAATTTATCATCATCTCCATATCAGTTGTTTATTGCAACAGTAACAAGAGCCACCAACCTATTCACTTATACCACAAATCCATCATCATAGTACAGGGGGGTTTCCTGTCTTTCATTCCCATGAGCTACCTCGGTTCCTTGGCTCATACCCCTTCCTTCCTCTTGATCCTCAGTTAGTAATTACTTCACTTAGCCTCTTGAGCAATCATTTCATTCAAGTCCTTGTTTCCTCCTCTTCATAAGCACCCTCTACTAACATAAGCATTCCCTCCTGCTGCTTGTGAATAGTCTCCCATCTCAACATCTTCAATTTAATTGCGTTGTCAGAGTCTATCTTACCATACAGGATAATAGTCACAAGTACCTAGTGTTGGGATAAGGATGTCTTTGAGTAGGGTTTTTTGTTTTGTTTTGTTTTTGTTTGTTTGTTTGTTTGTCTGTTCCCAATATTACTTTTAAAGTACCAGCTTGGAGTGTTAGGACAGGTGGAATGTCTATCATGTTCATTTCTAGACCTAGGTTCTTTTTCTCCTAGGACACCTCTAAAGTGCACTTTCAACCAGTACTGGGGTGGATATAGACCAACCAAAAACACTGATCTGGCACATTGATTATTTTAAACTGTATATACTTGACAAGCAGTAGTCACATATAGGACAGTGTGAAGTGTTATAGTAATTCATAGATGGAGTAGATATTGGCCTAGGCCAACTTATAACTGTGGATCCAGGCCTGGGTGGTAGCTGAGTTGATCAGCCTGCTTTCCTGCACCCTTACCACTGGGGTAAGCTCTCCAGTACTGGTTTGACTAGCTCACCCAATGCCATAGATGGCAAGAAGGGGACCAGCTCTCCTGTTCACATGACCCCAGATCCAGGTTGCTGGACATGATTCAAGGGGAGGCTCTCTCTCTCTCTCTCTCTCTCTCTCTCTCTCTCTCTCTCTCTCTCTCTCTCTCTCTCTCTCTCTCTCCCCCTTTCTCTCTCACTCTACTGCATGGCAGATAAGGAACAAGACAAGTTCTTATATGCTCACACCCTCAGGACCTGTTTGTTCATGCCCCTGCCACCAGAATCAGCTCTGCTATGCTGTCCAGGCGAGAAGTGGGGCCAGCTCTCCCAAGTGAGAGGGTAGGCCATTTCTGTTCAGCCCTTGGATATCACCATGGTCCCAGGCCAGGGACATCTGAATGGCCTTTGTTGGTAATATTGGCAACAGATATCAACACAGACCCCTGCTGCTGCCATAGACCTAGACATGGCCCTTAATGGCAGTATGGGCAGGGATTTTACCATGCCCTCAGGTAGTATTGCAGGCTACTCACATCAAGCTGTTTATCTCCACTCTCATGTCTCCAGATCTATCTCTCTTCATAGTGCTTTAACCATCCCCTTCTCTTTCTCTTCCATCTCTCCACCCCGCTACTCCCTCATGCTGCAGGTGGGCCATGCTGTGGACTGGGTCTCTGGGTGTCTTCAAATGTTTATCCACCCCCAAAGACTTCAAAGGGAATAAATCCCTGACCAAAGTTAAACAAAGCACAGTAAAACTGTAATTCAATATACAGTTGTCCAGTCTCATGGTTAAACTGCCACCACAACCAACTGGAAATATGAGCAGACAGTCCAGTGATGAGAAGTACTGGAACTCAAGCAGGTCAGAAAGCAGGAGCTGATGCAGCGGTCATGGAGGGATGTTCCTTACTGGCTTGCCTCCCCTGGCTTGCTCAGCCTGTTCTCTTATAGAACCTAAGACTTCTAGCCCAGGGATGGCACCACCCACAAGGGGCCCTACCCCCTTGATCACTAATTGAGAAAATGCCCCACAGCTGGGTCTCATGGAGGCACTTGCCCAACTGAAGCTCCCTTCTCTGTGATAACTCCAGCCTGTGTCAAGTTGACACACAAAACCAGCCAGTACAACTATTATGAGGCTAACCAGCCATATTCCAACTATATTTGAGATTTCCATAGGAAGGAATCCATGCAAGATAGTAGGGTATGTAAACCTGGTCAAAAACACATGTTTAAGGAATTCAGAGGTCCTAGTAGAAAATGTTCTCATTTAGTTAAATTGGCATAGTGTCTGTATTCCTATGTGAATGCTACCCTGGACCTTAATAAAAAGAAATCTCTCTTTACAATGATGGAGATAAATGCAGAGAATCGGGGCTGCTCAGAGTGTTGTGAATAAGTGGCTACATAGTCTTCAGCCTTTATGCTATGTACTATAAGACTCAGGAAGCATCCCAGAAAAGAGATCAGAGAAAAAAATGTGAGAGCTGAAAAACAGAGAGAAGGGCTAAAAAACAATCATCCTGTAGGCAAGACATAACCATTGCAATCTTAAATTCATTAATGTTGTGGTTATCTGTACTGGGTCTGTACAAGAATGATCCTGTTAATAATCAGTCATGTATGAGGAGGCCTCACAGGATCCTCCTTCTTCCTGCAAAGCTATTGGTATTGAACCATTCTAGAGAGGGATTTATGTGGGATCCCTTAGAGATGGAGTTTCAGGTATTTGTGAGCTTCCTGACATAGGTTCCAGGAACTCAACTTGGTCTCTCTGGAAGAGCAGCACTCTTAACTATTCACCCATCTCTTTATCCCCAATATGTTACTATTATACAAGTACAATGGAAACCAAGAAGGTCCAGTGATAATCAATCAGGGCTCCTGGCATAAAGAGATAGAAGATGGAAAGAACGAGCATCTTCTAATTGGCCAGAGTAAGACATTCAACATGCCTAGCTGCATCCACAGAAGCTGATAGGAAACCTATACCCTGGTCTATATACCTGCCCAGGAAACCCAAGGCCTAACATTCATAAAATACAGGAAAGTGTTATTAAGAAAAAAAAGAAAGAAAGAGAGAGAAGGAAGAAAGAAAAAAAGGAAAATAATTTATAAGTGCAAAGATGTTTTAGCATCAATTCATTGTATACAATGGCAAATTTGCATTTAATTTTCTCATGCATGGATATCATGTACTTAGATCTTATCCATCTCCCAATGCCATCTGCTAAACCCACCACTTGATATTTCCCCTCTTCTCTGCTTTCAAATGTTAGGTTTTAAAGCTAGATATATAATATGAGAGAAAGAATGCTACAACAATATTTTAAGAGTACAGAATTGCAAAAGTTTAATTAATTAAGAAATCTTGCCTGGAGAGGCAGCAAGATTCCTCAAGTCATAAAGGCACTTTCTCCAGATGCCTAACAACTTGAATCCAATCCCCAGAACCCATAAAAAGGTAGGATGAGAAATCTGACTTCACATTGTTGTCCTCTGAGCTTCACACCTATGCTGTGGTGTGCACATACTCACACATCATACCTGTATACACGTGCACACACAGAGAAATAATTAATAGTAACAATAGTAATAATAATAATAATATGTGAATTTAGTTTCCTGTTTGCTGAAGAAGAGATAATGATTTAACTCATAACAAAAGAATCCTTTACTCCTTTAGGACATTGATTGTAAAATCTGGGCCTTCATTTTAAATTTCATTGATTAGGAACTAGATACTTATAACCAGTTACTGAATATGCTAGTCATATTGACCCATTTAGAAAAAGTATTTTTAATTTTATTTTCTAGAGGAAAGGTTGTTGTGACCTGAAAGTTTTTCCTTTTTTTTTCTATTAAATTATAACAAACTATTATAGAATAGTGTAATTTAAAGTGTATATTTTATTGCTATACATGAATCAAGTATGGTTAAAATAATAAATTAAATTAAAAGTATAATATAGCTAAAAGATGCCACATGATTTTGTGACACAAACCTACCTACTAGCTATAATCCTATCTGCTCGAGAAACTGAGGCAGGAGACTTTCATGCTTAAGGTCAGCCTGACAAACTTGGTGAGACTGTCTCAAAATAAAGAGTAAAAGGTTTAATCCCTAGTAAAATAGGAGAGAGAGAGAGAGAGAGAGAGAGAGAGAGA
>NW_022196906.1:20456306-20470388 GCF_008632895.1 Mastomys coucha
GGGAGAGGGAGAGGGAGAGGGAGAGGGAGAGAGAGAGAGAGAGAGAGCAAAACAGAGGGGGGATAGAACTCAGTTAGGGGAACATTCACTAAATTACTTTCATTAGTCATTAAATTAGCTAGCTAATCATATGACAAGTAATTTAAAGCAAAACTTTCTATAATAGAGACCAAAAGAGAAACCAGTTCTAGCCCCCAGAATGGCTGAGTGATTTACTTACTTTGAATTCCAATATATTCAAAATTACTTGTTCCAGATAATAATAGGCATACTTTTTGAGTCCTAAGAGACAATAGTAAGCCTCTAACAGTAGTTCTTATCCTGCCTGATCTTATCGTATTTATGAAGATAGTATATATTAACCTGTTGGTCAGGACTCCATTTGATAAGATATTATCTTATGTTTGTTTTGGTGACACTTGTAGTCTACTCGGAAAGAATCTTAGATGTTTTCCAATGTGTGTGAGTGTTTTACTCTTTATTCCTTTACCATCCAAGTGTTTATCCATCATTTGGTTAGATGCTTTGCTGTCTAGTTTTATATCAGCTTGATAGAAGCTGGAGTCATTTTGAATGACAGAACCTCTACTTTCTGATTGATGATTGGTTGATGTTGGAGGGCCCAGCTCACTCTGGGTAGTATTACACTGAGCAGGTGGTTCTGGGTGCTATAAGAAAGCAGACCGAGTAAACTATGAAGAGCAAGCCAGTAAGCACTCCACTGCTTCACATTCTGTATCCAGGTCCCTGCCATGATTGACTCCCTAACCTGACTTCCCTGGATGGTAGACCACAGCCATAAGCTGATAAAACTTTCTTTCCCAAGGTTCTTTTGATCATGGTATTTTTATCCCAGTAATAGGGAGCAAACTAAAACAGATATATACGTCTTCTCTGTGCATTTGCTTGACTCAAAATCACATAAATATTCCATAAACACTAAGTGAGCAAGTACCTGCAATGCTCCAGGTGGCAGGACTGAAGGAATCTGAAGTGTGGTGCTGCCAGAGCACATGGGAAAGGACTAGGCTCTGAGGAAGGGAGCTCAGACTCAACTCATAGGAATGTTAATGACATCTTCTCATGGTATAAATGTTAGACATCTGAAAAGGCTTCCATCCACAGCACTGCCAGCACAGATCTAGTTCCCATGAACTCACAGCAATGGGAATATGTACACACCCATGTGCAAATCCAGGATCAGCCTCTTGCATGCTTCCTGAAAATTCTTTTCCTGAGCTATTCCTCTATAATTTCTGCAAGTTTTTCTAGACGGTCCTAAGAGTCGAGAGAAAGGTTCTCACCTACTAAGAGGTGACAAAATAGCTCAAGAGACTATGTGATGTTCTATAATAAAGACCAAAAGAGAAGCTAGTTCTAGCCCTAGAATGGCTGAGTGATTTACTTACGTTGAATTCCAATATATTCAAAATAACTTGTTCCAGATAATAATAGGCATACTTTTTGAGTCCTAAGAGACAATAGGAAGCCTATTTGTGAAGCTCCACTTATATTCCTTCTAAAAATCATGTGCCCTCTCAAAAGTCTGTTTTCAGCAAAATATCACATGCCCCTCACAAGACAGTTTCCAGAAAAAATGAACTTAGTTAAACTTAGTTGTTAAAGAAACCAGAAATTTCCACTTCACCCCTCCCTCCTCTGGGAGCCCTGCCTTGCTATAGGAAGGAGCTACTTCTTTAAATCCCCCTTGTATAGGAACCTCAGCTTAGGGTCACCCTCATAGACTCCCCATATCCTGTCCAGTCCCATGTTTCCAGCTAATAACAAGAGATGGCCCCTGCCAATTTCCATTCTCATTCCTAGCCCCCTCCTGTACCCTCTCCCCACACCTAATCTTCATCTCTGTTCACCTCCTCACTCCCTCTCTGACCCAGTTCCCTCTCTCTATCAACCTCCAATGATTATTTAGTTTCTTTTTCTGAATGAGAATCACATATCCTCCCTTGCAGCCTCCTTATTAACCAGTTTCTTTGGGTCTGTTGATTGTAGCATGGTTGTCCTGCACTTTATGGCAAATGTCCACTTATAAGTGAGCATATACCATGCGTGGCTTTGGGTTCCCTCACTCAAGATGATATCCTCAAGTTCCATCTGTTTGCCTGCACAATTCATGATGTGTTGTTTTTTTAATTGCTGAATGGTATTCCAGTGTGTAGATGTACCACATTTTCTTCATTCATTCTTCAGTTGTTTCTAGCTTCTAGCTATTTTGAATAAAGCTGATATGAACTTAGCTGAGCAAGTGTCCCTGTGGTATAATGTGCATATTTTGGGTATATGCCCAGGAGTTGTATAGCTGGGTCTTGAGGTAGACTATTCCCAGTTTTCCGAGAAACCATCAAATTGAATTCTAGAGTGGTTGTACAAGTTTGCACACCCATGAGCAATAGAGGAGTGTGCCCCTTTGTTCCACATCATTACCAGCATGTGTTGTCACTTGATTTTTTTATCTTAGCCATTCTGACAGTAAGAGGGAATCCTAGGTCATATTGATATGCATTTCTAATGCAGCATTCTTAGCAGGGAGAAAGGCAGCAGAGGAGAGACCTAGCTCATAAGGAGTAGGGAGCTGCTGGCTATGGTTGTTCATGAATGACTAAATAAAAAGGGTTATTTTTGGAGCCACTTATTGGGATTTGGAGGTCCCATCACTTTGGAAGCAGTAAAGCTATGTTTGCAGGTCCTTGTCTGTATCCATGGAATCCTACAGATTCTGTGGGGTAAACTGTGTGAGTCATCACAGTCCTCCACAGAACTGTTTCCTGTCCCCAGGACCTCTCCCTAAGCAGCAGCTTCTCTCCATCCCCTGGGTCTCCAGTTGGACTAAAGGAATTATGGTTGAAGCACAAGCAACCTATGTGTCTGGTACTGCATGTGAGCCAGGATATGGCTGCAATTTCTCCCATGTAACTTGCAACCTCATAGTCATTAGGTTCTTCACAAACAGCAATAATAAGAGCTTGTGGCTGAGGACACACATGGCTTGAGTGCTCACAGTGACCCTGCAAAGTAGGCAGGGCTGTCACTTTGTAGGCTGAAACACTAAGATGGTCAGAGGCTGAGAGACTGGTGACTCGACCCACTGGAAGGAAACCAGAATTGGATTTAAATTCAGATCTGATTCCTAATCCATCAGGAACTGACTCTGGGACTCCTTCTATCCCACAGACCAGGACACTGACTCTAGCACTGATTCTGAGTTGCTGGGAATAGAGCAGCCTTGCTGCAGCTACAGAAGTGATGTGGCTCTAGCCCTCTACCACCATCTCCCTGAGTTTCTGTTCTTGGCTGTCCTGAAGGAGACAGCTGCGCATTTGAAGATATCTACTCATCAATCTGCAGAATTGCATAATGGCCTTCTCGTAGGCAACCAAGAACAGGCTGGAACTGGAGACACGGAACTGTGGAGCAAGCTTTTTCCCTATCTGCCCCAGATATTTTGGTTCTATTGCTTTTGAATACACACTCAAAAACAGTTTTCTTTCATATGTGGCTGTTGCTGCTTTTCTGGGCCAATGAACACACACACACACACACACACACACACACACACACACACAATCCATCTTTCCATCTTTACCTTTCCTTTCCTAGACTTTTTGGTTCCTGGCTTTCTCTTTATTGTGTTCATGACCATCTTCTCCCTCTAACAGTATTTTCCCCATTCCTTTCCTAATCTACCCACGTCAAACACCTAACTTCTCTTCTCTAGAAAAGAGATCCACAGTTGTGACCTTCAGGAAATTTTGAACCTGCGGGGAGTATTCAAGGAACCTCTAACTATTCTAAAAATGATAAGCCACATAGAAAAACATAGAGAAACTGGAACACATCTGTCCTGCCCCCAAGATCGTAGTGAATATTATCCTTTTGAAGTCTGACATCCTGAGCTCTGCCTTGAAAGGATTTATTAGTTGCTTTTCTGTTGCTATGTTAAAATGCCATGATGAAGAACAACTTAAGGAGGAAAGTTTATTTTTGCTTATAGTTCCAGATGGTGGGATGGCATGGCAGCAGGTGGCCAGGGCGGGAAGCTGGCTGATCACATTTTGTTGGCACACCAGATACCAGAAATAACAAATTGTAAGTGGGGCAAAACTACAAATTCTGCAAGCGTTCCTCAATGGCATACTTCCTCCAGCAATGCTCCTTGCTGTAAAACTACTATCACCTTCCCAAACAGTGCCACCAACTGGGAACCATGTGATTAAATAAATGAACCTACAGGGGAGTATGTCTCATTCAAACCACCACAGAAGAGAAGAAAGTCAACACATGTGTCATTGAAGTGATCTGCCCTAGTCAGAAGCCACATTGAATTTTTGCAAGCATTTAAATGCAGTCAAGTCAGATTCTCTGTGAGCCAATGAAGTCACAGCCAGAAGGACATTCTGGGGAGATTTTTGTCTTCTGTGGTGATTCCTTCTGCTAACATGATCTCTGAGCAGGAGGCTTTATGTGCTTTTTATTTGAAACTATCACAAAACTATCGTCTCTCCATGCTTGGTAAGGAAACATATCTCCCAAGGGAGGCTTGGCTAGATTTGCCTCCACAAACTTGGTGGTAATGAGCAAATCTCCAAAAAAAGTGAGAATAAAAGTCTATTTTTGTTTCAGTAACTAGAGAAGCATAGATGTTCTAGCATTTTGCGGAGATTCAATCAAATCTAGAGGATGATTTGTCTGTCTCTGGCTTGTTCAAAACCTCTTGGTGTGTCCTCCACACTGGCTTCTCTCCAGTTCCAATCCCTAGTCATTTCATGTTTACTCAGGGAACTGCAGTTCTCCCTGTACTAATCCTGCAAGGTGCTCCGCCCCTTGGGTGTACTCTTGTTTCTTTCTAGAGGTCCCATGGTAACACATCTCCATTTAAAGTCCCATTTTTCCCAAGAGGAATGTTTCTTTTGCTAAATCATTCTTACTAGAGCTAAATATATGTTTCCAAGATGAGATAATGCCATCCAGTATATGGAAGTTCTTCTTATCTGATCTTTACAGTGTGCAGAGCCTTTTTTGTATGGACTCTCTAGGTTGTACAACTGTGACTACATTCTACAAATAGATATTTCATCCATCACAGAGATAGTGCTGAGCAGGAACTCATAGGAAATAGGTCACCAACTTCAGTTTGCTTCTTTTCAGAAGGCAGGAAAACATATAGTTGTGGACATGATCATGACATAAGGTGTTGATGTCATGTATATGACAACAGCCTTAGCTAAACTGGTGAGTCTTCCTAAAAACTATCTGAACTTAATGATATACGAAACAGATACAAATTCCGAGAACAATTACTCTACTTAGAGTGTAGTATGGAATTGAGATATCTGAACAAAAGCATGATTTAGACTCACAGCAGCAAACACTTTTACTATCTGTCCCTTGCCACCCACCTCACTAGAATGTCAGAGTCCTTAGGCAACGACTTGGTTATATTTTCCAAGTGTCTCACAAGCTGATTTGCACATGGCAAGCAATCAGTACTTTTTCTTGAATCTTAGAACAGGAAATGTTAGCCAAGACAGCTCTTTTCCTCTTTGCCTCGTCATGGCCTTTTGGATCCTGCAAACAGCAGCAAATTTTAGAGACAAAGGATCAGTCCCTGGCACAAAGTCTCAACTATGTGGTTGCTATCTTCCAAGTGCTTCTCTTCAGTTACTCTTTCGAAAAGGTCAGGAGAGATGAAGTTAGAAAGAGCTGAATTTTTCCACTGTATTTCCATAGGGAATGACCCCTCTCACAGACTCTAAGAGATGCTAGCTTGCAAATATGCTAGAGACAGCCATGGTCCTACTTTTCTGCTCATCTTACTGTCTCTCTGTGAGAACATTGCCTCTCCAAATATTTGTTGCAGGGTCACATTTGTTATTTCTGAGAGCCACAACACATGAAAAGCCCATATGTAGGTTTCTAATGAAAATTTCATATAAACCTAGTTTTTTTCCTTCCACAAGATGCCCAAGGCATGATTGGAGGTACTTGTATCCTCCATGCCAACCTCCACACAACACTTTTTAAGACTGTCATGATCAGAGCATGTACCTAGGGACACACTTCCCAAATGCTTGGCTAATGAAAGCATGGCATTTACTGGTGGTAGCTTTCTGTCACTACATTTGGAGGTAATCTGCCACATGGAACCATTTGTCTATAGTAACAGGTAATTTTCTCGACTGACTTGAGACCTGTACTTCCATTTTTGCTGTCATTCTCCTCCTCCTTTCCACCTGATGGTAGTGAATGAATGCCAGGGGATATGAATCCAACTAAGAGTCACAGAAAAACCACAGCAGAGCACTAATAAGGTTCGTGTTCAGAGCTCTGTGTCAAAGGAACCAGGGCCATTATTGGTTCTTGTTGAGACAGAGATGCTACTGATGGCTGCATGAAGAAACACAGCATATTTGCATGCTGTTACAGGATCAGGGGAAAAATGTTTCCTGTCTACAACATGGCAAGTGTGCATTTTCTTCATTCCCTTACCCTTTTCTTCTCTCTAGATGAATATGATGGCTATACAACACATCAAAAAATATGTCTCTGACTGCTCTGAGGGCTCACTTGTTCTAACTATGTATGCCCTCTGTGATATGAATAGTTATATAAATATCTTCACTGTAGGATAGGCACATAACTAGACAAAGGACAGTAGCTGGGCCATGATAGGGCTGGAGATATTTTAACGGAGTCTAGGAACCAGAGAAGCTTTTAGAAAACAAAAGGCTATGACTTCTACAGAGAGAGAAGGCTGACTCCAGCCTTCCAAAAACAGGATATCCACATAGACAAGAGCCATAGGAGAGGAATGAAGGCTTACATGAGAGACTCAGGTTCAAGAATCATGATCCTGATTCCCAGATAACCGTCAGCCAGCAATGAACTTCCTCAGCCAGGGATAGACAGTTGGCTGTCTCAAGAATGAAAGACCGGCATCCTCTATTCCAAGTATCTTCTTCTCATCATTAGTTCACTCACTTATCCATTTTTAACATAAACACATGTTTTGCAAGGTTCTGATAATATAGTCACATTATATAGATCTGGGTTTGACTCTAGTCTGTTCAGCTTTTGTCAGGTTACTTAGTCATTTTCAATTTCATTGATTTTTAGAGAAGATCCAACAACCCCTGCGTTGTACCAATAGTTCTTCTAGAAGCAAGTGCACAGAATACAAACATTATACCTGGCAAACACCTAGCACATGGCAGCAGGGCTTCCCAAAGCTCAGACCCTGATGACTGCTGCTGAGGCCTGAGATGTTCACTCCTTTGTGCACTGACATTGGGGGCAGGGATACGCTGAGGTCAGAGCTCCTGTCTCCCCACCTCTATGCAAGCTCAGAAGTAATGAAGAGTGGAGAACCAGTGCTATGGGTACAGATTAGAGACCCAAATACGAGGCTGAGATTTCCAAGTTTTGATGTCACAGAAGAAAAAAAAAATGTATCCAGAGACAGCAAAACAACAGAAAGAGACACAATGTGCTGGCTAGTATTATGTCAACTTGGTACCAGCTAGAGACACTGGAGAGGGAGGAGTGTTAGTGGAGAAAATGCCTCAATAAGATCAGGCTATAGGAAGACCTGTAGGACATTTTCTTAATTAGTAATTGCTATGGGAAGGTCAAACCATTGTGGATGGTACCATCCCTGCATTGTTGGTCCTGGGGTCTATAGGAAAGCAGACTGAGTAAGCTATGGCTAGCAAGCTGGTAAGAAGCACTCCTTCCTGGTCCTGCATCAGCATCTGCCTTCAATTGCCTGCCCTGTTTGATTTCCTGCCCTAGCTTCCTTCAATGATAGACTGACTACAATGCAGAAGTATAAACTCTTTCCTCCCCATCTTGCTTTATGGTCAGTCACAGTATTTCATCACAGCAATAGAAATCCTAACTAAGACACACATTACTAAGACTCAGGAAAGCACTTTTCAGAACAGGAGTGGACTAGAAAGCTGGGGGAAGGCTTAACAGTGCTGGTTCACTTCATCCCTAGATCTCATTTACTCAGCACTCTCCTTTCTAGTTTGTATTTGACGGGCTTTTCTCGGGTGTGATCTCTTACTTGAAGCCTTGATGGGACAGGATTTCCAGGTTTCTTTAGTTTGATCATTCTCTTAGATTAAGCCTAGCTCTCCCCATATCCTCTCTTGCCACGGGATCACATGCAATTTAGGCTACTTTCCCCCATATTTTCTTACACACACACACACACACACACACACAAGTTTTGCCAAAGATGCCATAGCATTTCCATAGCAACCAACTCATCTGCTAAGTCCTGTCTTACTGATGCTATAATGGTCCTTAAAGCATGGGCTAGTTCGCCATATCCTGGGCAGGAGGGCTCAGAACTTGGCATGTTTGCAAATAAGGCCTGTTTTCTTCATATGTCTTTTTCTTCCTGGAGCTTTTAACAAAACTGACAGGAAAAGGAGCTATTTTAATTCTGCCAAGAGCTTAATTCCATTGGGGTTCATATAAATCCACCTCAAGGTAGATGGACAAGAGAACAAAACTGCCACCCCAAATGAACTTCCTTGGTATATATGAGACTAGTTGTACTGAGAAGCTACACGTATGAGAGTAGCTCTGAAAGGCTCCTTTTCAAATGAAAATATGTATCTATAAAGGAATATATTAACACTATATTAATGAAAAGTAGTGTGTCAGGAAAAAGACACCTCAGCCAACTTTTATCACATGGATGTGAAGACTCTCTAAGAGTGATGTTAGGACATAATCACACAGGGTCTCCCTACACAGCCCCAAGATGTCTTTTTCCAAAGCTCACTGAAAAGCAAAGCTGAGTTGGTGCTAAGAAATCTTATCTATGTAATGTAAAGAACGTCACAACAAGTTTGAAAACATATGGCCCAGAAATTCCTGTTGCCCTTGTTATGACTTCATGGACACCCAACCAAATGAAGTGGCCAGCACTGCTTCTATTGAGGAGTCATCTCTCCTTATGACTTCCTCAGACTATGCCTAGGTAGATGGGTGAGAAAAACAGCAAGCTCATGAAGCAGAGTCTAGCAGTGCTAATGGGCAGAGGAGAGTCCATGAAGGAGTCATGCCATAGGCCCTCAATGCTGGAAGTCACTTTTGCTTTTCTTTCATCATGCATATTTTATAAAGGAATCAAAAACAACAAATCTACACTTCCAAAGGTTTGGGAAATGTCTTTGAAACCCCACTGAGCCAATGCTGTCAAGCAATGATTCAACACTTTGCAAATCACAAAAGAAGGGGTCAGAAATGAGGATGTAGTTTGACCGTAGGACCACATATGGTCATCAGAAAAGACCCAAAGCATCAGAAGTCTGGTCTCTTCATCTGATGACCTTACCAGTGCAAAAGCACGGTCCACTGCTCTTTGTGGGCCTCGAACAAATATCTCACTTTTGGCATAGATGGCTTAGAAAGGGAGAGGCCAAGAGTATAAGCCCAGGAATCACAAGTAAATTAGCTTCTAGAGTTAATGCAACTCCAGGAAAAATGCCAGCACTATTTGTTTACATTAATGAGCTATACTTAAAATTCCTGTAGTGGTGTAAATGACTGAGAATAGACAAGATGATCTTGAAGAATACAAACAAAATTGAAATATATAACCAGATATCAAGCCATAATATAGGACTAAATCACTTCAAATGACAAGTCTTTGAATCAGGAATAAACAGGTCAGCCAATACAGTAGAGTATGAAACTCAGATAAGAAGGCATCCACAAAGAGTTGCCTGATTTTTACCTACTACTGCTACAAACAACAAAAAAGTGTTCTACAACACAGTAGGAGGTAGGACAGTATTTTCAATGGAATATATTCAGGCAGTGTGTGTGTGTGTACATTCATGTATGTATATGTACACATCTCCATGTGCACATGTCTATGCCTATGTCTGCTTGTGATATATGCGCACATCACACCCAGGAACATCACTAACATTGGTACCATAAACAGTAACCAATCTTTGGTGGACAGTGGTGAAAAAAAAGAAAAAAAAAGAGACCTAGAAATAGACATAGTTTATCTGCAGGACACAAATAGATTAACTGTAAAAGCAAAGAAATTGAAAATGGATGAACTATACTCTCTTTGATTAAAGCTTCAGAAAATGACAAAATTAATCCTGTGACTAAACAATCAAAAGCTTTAGAATATCCTACTGTACATGCTCACACATACACATAGGTACACATTGCAAGCACTGAAGAGTGCCACAGTGGGCCAGCATGCTGAGGGATTCTGGGAAGGATAATCCAAATATTAATAAATGTGTCTGGCACAAATACCAAAAGGACAAGCCCATCCAAACCCAAACTCAAATGACTGAGTCAGAACAACTTCACAAGGCAAGAAAAGGGAGGTGACCTTGGCAAGGGTGAGGAAGTAGAGGTCTTGACCACTATCCATAGCAACCATCTGCAGGAATTTATTTTTTTTAAATTTGTAATTTCTTACATCACAGCTACCCTAGTCAATAAGTAGTCAATAACTATTGAACTTCTGCTAGGAACCAGTTGCCAAACTTCAAAAGCAATTAATGCTTTCATTCACAAAGCTATCATTGTGCAGATAGGAGATAGGAGACATGCTTAAGGGCTTAAGAAAAGAGTATACACCTGTAGCAGAAGGAAACCCTTAGTGGCAAGGCTCTGAGGTGGGGAGAAAACTGATTTCAGCCACTGGAAGGAGCCCTTGATGTACCCAGGAAATAAGGAAATCTGAGCTTGCTCCTCATGGCTGTTAGTGGCTGTATAGTCTATTAGTGTCTGTTTTACATGTTAATTGAGTCTCAGCAGAGCTGGGCTCACAGCACTGGTCTCCATTTGCTCCATCCTCCCCGCCACACAAATATAAATCCCATACCTAGTCTCTGAGCCAGTCCCATCCCTTGCTCAGATCCTGTCTCAAGTCACACTTGAAGGCTGAGAAAGCCAAAAGATGTCAGGTCCTGAAGAGTAAAGGAACAAAAACTAATAAGAGAAAAACAGACAGCAAAAATGGGTCCTAACATCAAACTTCAGACAAGATCAACAAGAAAAATGAAGATGGGCAAATGTGCAAGGAGAAGCATAGGCATGGCCAATGAATTATTGATTGATTTCTTTTTGTAATAAGCCAGTAGAAGGGAGATAGCACTGGGGCCTGTTGAGTTGATTCCAGATGCATTATTATGTGTGAAATTATCTAGGCACGATAAAAAAAATTTTAAAGAAATAAAACGCTCTGATTTTCTAGCTAATAATAACAGCTGTGCATGTTGTAAACTACAAGAATGTGTTAAGAACTTTGCATTTCATGTCATCATTCTTTCTTGCCCTCTTGCTCTGAAGAAGGGGGGCTTATGTGTGTGTATACATGTGTATATGTGTGCATGCGTGTGTGTGTGTGTGTGTGCAGACTCGTTTTTAAGATTATTGTATTTATTTACATCCAAAATGTTGCCCCCTTCTGCCCCCATTCAGAGTTCTTCACCCCCTCCCCTTCTCCTCTGAGAGGGTGCCCCACCCTGGCATCCCCCTTCTCTAGGGCATCAAGTCTCTACAGGAGTAGGTGTATCCTCTCCCACTGGGGCCACACAGAGCAGTCAGTCCTTTACTACATGTGGTGCTCAGACCAGCCGCTGTATGCTTTTTGGTTGGTGGCTTCGTCTCTGGGACCTCCCAGGGGTCCAGGTTAGTTGACACTGTTGGTCTTCCTATGTATAGAATTGCCATCTTCTTTGGTTCCTTCAATCCTTCACCTAACTCTTCCATGAGGGTCCCTGACCTCGGTCCAATGGCTGTCTGTAAGTATCTGCATCTATCTTAGTCAGCTGCTGGTAGAGCCTCTCAGAAGACAGTCATGCTAGGCTCCTATCTGCAAGCATAACAGAGCTTCAGTAATAATGTCAGGGCTCCTCATGGGATAGGTCACTGGTTGGGCCAGTCACTGGTCAGCTATTCCTTCAGTCTCTGCTCCATTTTGTCCCTGTGTTTCTTTTGTATAGCCACACTATATATTTATGCCCCTTCTCCCTGCCTTTCCCTTCTGTTTGAACCCTCTCAGTTTCACAGTCTCTCCCTGTCATCCTTCCCCAGTCTCTCTCTGAACTCTGTTTTCTTCCCAGATGATCCTCCAGGAAAAATGACAGCATTCTGCTTACCTCTGCAAGCCGCTCTTTATCTTCTTTGCTCCACATCTCATTTCTTGAATCTTCTGTCCTCAGTATCCCTCACTGACCCTGCCAACCTCCCAGACTCTCTGTAAGGACTCAGCAAATCCATCTCTGCATTGGAGAGCAGACCAGCAGGTCATGCCAACCTTCCTGGGCTTCCCTGGGAACCACAAGATCCAGAACCCACAATGAGGACTCCAGATGTTCAGTAGGATACCTTCAGCCTGAGCAAGGTGTGAGAAAGACGGCACAGGTAGCCAGTGAAAGAGAACTGCCAACCCATAAACCTTCAAACCTTCCCCCTGGTGACATAATCAAAATCAGTCTTTAACTAAGAGAAACACTTTTCCTTTCATAGATGAACTTAGACCTTCTGCAATCCCTAAACTAAGGACTTCTCTTATCAGATGTAGTTTTCCCTCCTTGGAAAGGCAAACATTGGTTCTGAGTTCTAGCATGAAGTTTGTCCCTTATAACTTCAGAAAATATGAAGTAAAACAGAATAGCTTGTCCACTGCATATTGCAAACCACTGGCTCATACCCAGATCTTCTCTCAAAATATTGAATATGGTGTGAAAAAGTGGGTTTGAATCACTCTAAAGTATGTGGTATCCATTTTGTAGGTTAAGCCTAAACCCTGTTTTTAAATCTCAGTACTTTAGTATATTTTAGTGTTTCATATGTTAACTGTTCCCACAGATGAATGGACAGAACTTGGGGAGAGGGAAGTTAGTGGTCAAGAAAAGTAAAAAGAGGGTCCCAAGTGGCTCAGACACGTGGAGGAGTTGGCAGGGAATGGACTCGCTGCCCCGTTGCAGAACTGCAGCCTGTCAACAAGCCGTCTGTTTCAAGCTTTCTTAATTGGATCTCAAGGGACTACAGGGAAAAATGTATCAGAATTTCTAATTTTGCTATGTGAAGCATATTTCTGTTTATCCAAGAAAAATCAAAGCTCAAGATATGGAAATAAGGATCATTCACACAGCAGGGAGAGAGTGTGGTGTGGTGAGGGAAAATGAGGAGGTCAGGGTGACACCTAGAAGGGACAGACTTCTCATTACTGACAAAGGAGAAACCAAGGTGAGAAGGAGGAGGAGAGATGCCAGCCTTCCCCTCAGAGACCTGGAAAAGCCAGCATCATTCAAGGGGAGTTCACTGGGCCTCCACAACAAATCCATCCTAATACCATCACCATCACCATCACATGGTACCTGGCATGCTATACTCCTGCAATAAATATGGCTGGCTAGCTGTGCATCACATACATTTCTCCAGCATGTTACATGGGCATAATTTAGTGTGTATTTGTCAATAGATGGTCATTCCTTTTTTCAAGTGCCTTCACAAGCGTGCACAATATAGCATCTACCTTATTGATTTGATTCGCTGTTGTACGTCTTAGGCAGAGCATGGGGGGGCAGTTAGAGGGGCCTCTCAGAAGGACATCAGATGCTCTGATAATTACAGTAATGTAACCTTTTGCATGTGCTCCATGGTGATTTTGCTTGAATAAAAATTCTTTGGGAAAAGAGACTTAGAAGTAAGAGACTATCTTATAACCTAGATAAACATAAACTTGAGCTCTCTGGCTGAAACTTGACTTAATTTTGCCACTTTCTCTTAGTTTGTTCCTTGTTATAACAAGCGTTATGAGGCTGGATGTTATTTTTAAAAAAGGATGTTTATGTAGCTCACACTTCTTAAGGCACAGGCAGCTAGTGAGGGCCTCATGGAAGATAGAATCATACTATACACAAAATAAGAGAAATTCTGGGCAGAAGTCAGATTCACTTACAAGTATTTACTTACATAGAATTTTCTCAAAGGCAAGTACATTTTTCCCCTGAGATGGAAAAAGCATTAATGTCCCTCTCTCTCTCTCTCTCTCTCTCTCTCTCT
>NW_022196906.1:20470398-20509094 GCF_008632895.1 Mastomys coucha
TCTCTCTCTCTCTCTCTCTCTCTCTCTCTCTTTGTGTGTGTGTGTGTGTTTGTGTGTGTGCATGTGTGTGTGCACGCGCATGCACTAGCGTGCTCATACAGAGGAAGCAGTGATAGCATCAATGAGCTCAGAAAGGACAAGAAGTCCCATGCTGACTGCAGGCATAGGGATGTGCTTAACACTACTGACAGATACATGTAAAGTGATATGGGTGAATCAGCTCCATGGGAAGTGCTCCTCAAAGTCCTGCTCCATAAACAACAGTAAAGAAGTCAAAGCAGTCGTTCTAGTTGTTGCTGTGTGCATATATTATCAAATATATCAAATATTAACAGGGAAGCACCATTCTTTCCTAGAGTGACAGTGAGACTGAATGCTGCTGCTTTCTGATTGTCTCCTGCTCTGTGAAGCACAGTATTCTCATCAGCCCACCCGTCATAGTCTAGAAAGGATGATGTTTCCTGATAAAAGTGAAGTCTCTCATCCACTCTAGTATCTCAAAAACCTGGAACAACTGAACTGCAACAGCACAGTACCTCTGCCTCCGTGGTCATCTACTCCCAAAACTGATCCCAGTAGAGAGGTGGTTACCCTGTTCTGCATTCCCCTAGAGCTGCAAGTGGCCTGGATTCCATCACAGCAAGCCAGCAGAGAGAGCTGTCAGTGTTATGAAAAGGTGTGCAGATTCCCCTGGTCTGGTTAGGGTATTAGTCAGGGTTCTCTAGAGTCAGAGAACTTATGGTAGTCTCTATATAGTAGGGGAATTTGTTAATGACTTACAGTCTGTAGTCCAACTCCCAACAATGGTCAGCAGCAGCTGTGAATGGAAGTCCAAGGATCTAGCAGTTGCTCTGCCCACAAGGCTAGCTAGTGAAGAAGAGAGAGAGTGAATCTTCCTTCTACAAATGTCCTTATGTAGATCTCCAGCAGAAGATGTGGCCCAGATTAAAGGTGTATGCCACCATGCCTTTAATCCCAGGTGAACTCAGAGATCATCCTGCCTTAATCTTCTGGGATTCATAGCCACTATGCCTCAAGATCTCCTTGCCAAGATCCAGGTCAGAAACTTGTATCTCCAAGCCTCCAGATTAGGATCACTGGAGAGCCTTCCAATTCTGGATTGTAGTTCATTCCAGATATAGTCAAGTTGACAACCAGGAATAACCATTACATAATCCAAGAGCAGTCTTTGTGTTCTTGTGCTCCCAAACAAACATACAGACAGGACATGGTAGTGGAGTATGAAGTCAACCAAGCAGGGCTCACATGGGCTCCCAGAGACTGAAGCAGTAAGCATTGGGACTGCATAGGTCTGACCAGATTCTCTGTCTATATGTTATGGCTGTTAGCTTGGTGTTTGTGGGACTCCTAACAGTGGGAACATATAAATTTCTGACTCTTTTGCCTGCCCTTAGGATTCCTTTCCTCATATTGGGTTGCCTTGTCCGGCCTGGATATGAGGGCTTTTGCCCTGACCAATTATATCTTGTTTTGTCCTGTTTGGATGCTGTCTTTTAGAGATCTGTTCTTTTCTAAAGAAGAAATGGAAGAGAAATGGATCTGAGAGAGAGGGAAGGTGTGGGAGCTGGGAAGTGTGGAAGGAGGGGAAACTGTGGTTGGGACTTATTTTATGAGAGAAGAAACTATTTTTAATTTTTTTAAAAAGTTAAGAGTTGTAGAGCAAGCAATGAAACAATAATACATGCTAGGAAAGGAGCAGGCTGAGTTAAGCAATAAGAACTTCAACCCTGTTGTATTAGTCAGGGTTTCTATTCCTGCACAAACATCATGACCAAGAAGCAAGTTGGGGAGGAAAGGGTTTATTTAGCTTACTTCCACATTGCTGTTTATCACCAGAGGAAGTCAGGACTGGAACTCAAGCACGTCAGGAAACAGGAGCTGATGCAGAGGCCATGGAGGGATGTTCCTTGCTGGCTTGCTTTTCCTGGCTTGCTCAGCCTGTTCCCTTTTAGAACCCAAGACTTCCAGCCCAAGGATGGTACCACCTACAAGGGGCCCTACCACCTTGATCACTAATTGAGAAAATGCCCCACAGCTGGATCTCATGGAGGCACTTCCCCAACTGAAGCTCCCTTCTGTGTGATAACTCCAGCCTTTGTCAAGTTGACACACAAAACCAGCCAGTACACACATGTTCCTCTTTTCCCTGTTATCTGCCATCTTGTGTCTCCCTCAGAATGGGTATTTCCAGGAAGGAGACATGCTATTCTTGGTTTCCCATTTCACTAGAAACCAGACTGTTATAAGCAAATGTAAGGATATGTGTAGGAGTTTAATCATCCCTAAAGTTGCCTATCTGGAGGCCTTTTAGCTGTCCCATCAGGAGTTGACACCACTACAGTCTTCCCTTGATAATCATCAGTCCAGCACCACTATTATCTTTCATTCAGGGCTGCGTGAGCACAGCTGAGACTCCCACTACCCGCAGCTCCTGTTCACCAGGTTCTATTTGCTTTGCTTGTTGGTCAGTATCTCTTGAAGCTAACCTGCCACCTAATATTAGTAGGTGACACACTTTGGAGCATTCACCTCAGAAAAGAGCTGAAATGCATCATCAGTAGGCCAGGAGGAAATGAAAGAGAAGACAGGATCTCTGGGAAAATCATGTTCCTATCATAAGGGGATGGACTTGAGCATCTTACACGATTTCAATTTCAGAACCATCTTGTAAGGCATCCAGAAACTATATTTTTATTTTATTGATGTCATAAAAAAATCGTAATGTGGTAAGGTGGTTTGTCTAAGGTACAGGTGACATTGCTCTAAGTCCTGGCTACCCCATTCTGTTGGCTTTAATTTTTTCCCAACTCTACTTTTAATGATAGCTTTTAAGTGCTTTAACCTTCCTTCTACCCCACCACCCACCAGAGGTAGTGGAAAAGAAAGGTTATTAGGATATAAGGGAATTGGACCTGTTTAGAAATTGTTCTTTAGAGTAAATTTCATCTGCATTGTCAGGAAATTGGCAATTCAGTTCACAGGTCTGCAGTGGTAACTTGATCTATTTGCAAATGCTTTACAAATATATCAGCTGTCTAGTTTGTAATGTCAGGATAGTAGCAGCAGTGCCATGACCTAACAGAGACACCCAGGTCTTCACTAACTTGTCACAAGTCAGCAGGAGGGAGCAAGACCACTAGGGAACCTAGAAGAAATTCTTTGCCATGCCTCTCTCAGTGAAGCAAACATAGGTAAAGACATGAGACCAAGACAAAAAGTGTTGTAAAGCTAGCTCTACAAGCAAGCCCCTCTCACAGTTTATTGAGTCCTATTTACACTCCCTCTAAACATCATATGCTCTCTATGGGTCTCACCATGTGTCTTGCCTCAGCACATGAGTCTGTTTAGTAAAACTTTATGCGAGTCTGTATCAGCCGATATCACTCTGCCAATCCATGGAAGTAGCAAAAAGCTGCCAGCACACCGCCAGAAGTTTGTTAATACATTTCTTGTTATGGAGTCTCAACAAATGGAGCTCAACTATACAATGTAAGGTAGACCAATACATGTGTGCTGTTAGTGAAAAAAAATTTTATTACATGTCTTTTTACATGTTTGCCTTAGCAAAACATCCTTTCACCTGTGTCTACTTTAGTGAAACATTCCTTCACATGTTTGCCCCAGCAAAACATCATCCAATACAACTAATTTCCAAAGAACCTTTAAGTTTCCACTTTGCTATTCTGCCTGCACAAAAATGTGCCTATCACAACTCCAAAGCCCAACTTATAAATTTATATCTCCCCCAAAATACATCCATCACCCACTACATGTATCATACATCACTTATACATACCACATAAACCATATATATTCCATAAAAATTCCTATACATAGCACATAAACACACACACACACACACAAACTTCCTATATATCCCATATACTCAGAAATGCCACATGTCACATGTATGCATACCATACATGCATATCACTTATCAAATACATCACCACATGACAACATACCATTGGTATCAGACACATATACACAAGCACACACTGCCTGGTGATCTAAAAGATGGAAAAGCCAAGATACACTTTGTGGCAGAATTTAACAACAACAACAAAAAAGTCTTGGACTATTCTCCCTGGAGGCTCTGAGGACTAACAAGAGCTCACTTAATGGCCTAGTTACAGTGGATTTTGATGCCCTCACTGTTGCTGCTCATTTCTGGATTAATTAATCCTGTCAAACCCACCTCTAACCAAGACACACCTACACTAAGACATACATGTGACTGTTTAGCCATTACTATTCAATGCGCAAGGAATATAAACTCCTTTAAACCCCTCTTCTTTCCTTTCCTTTTTCTTTTCTTTATTCTTTCTTTTTCCTTTTAACACAAGTTTTCAAGTAACATTGAACCCTGTGCCTTCACCTGCAGCTGGAATTAAGAGTGGGTGCGCACCACCATACCCAGCTACAAACTCAGTCTGGACTGATTCAAGCAATTGTATAAAGAAGGCAAGTACAGTGGCAAAAACAAATCTAGAGTGCCTTGTGGACGCTGAAGTTGGTGGTTTGGGTTTTGTTCATCTGGGCACATGTCCCTTGCAGAGCTAATACACCACCCCAGATTTGCCCTCTTTGCTATAGAACAAAGCCATTCTACTGATTAACAACAGGTTTAAGGAAGCATAAACTTGGGCAAGACACTATTTTTTTGCATCATCAGCACAAAGCTCTCCCAAAGAATAAATGAGGCAAGGCTTGCAAGGGCTGTAGACAAACCCTAGCATAAAATTTACCACTGAAATGGCATTCTTATTATGATCATGTAACCAGAGCTTTTAGTGTGAAAGCCTGGCCAGCCACACAGCCCAGCTGTCTAAGTAAGAGACAAGTAATGTTGAAAAACAGAAAAAGGAGATTCAGTTGAACAAATAAATGGGTCCAGTGATCCCACATGTTATTCAAGGGACTAAAAATGAGCTCTGGGCAGAAACAGAGGAAGAACTGGGGCAAAGGGTAGTCTGGTTTTAGGTGTGGTCTCCTTAATTTTTGTCTGTATGCCAGTTCTGCATGGTGGTCCAAAGGAGTCATTATGCTTCAGGGAACAAGGTGATTCCCAAGAGGTGGTGATTTCTGCACCAGCATATAGTTTGTCCTGCATCGATAAATGCCTCCATCTCACGGAGGAGGAGGTGCTCTGTCCTGTGAGGTTTTGCTGTTCCTGCAACCCAAGCTGATTCAAGAGAAAACACTGGGGGCAAAGATTTACTTACCTCTATCCCTTCAGCCAAAGTAAAGAGGACAGACAGACACAAAATGAAAGAATAGACACCAGATTTGGACAAACTTCCATCCTGTAGTTATCTTATGGACCCAAATGAAGGAGAGTCAATGCTTTCTTTGTATTTAAGTGACTGTTTCAATTCTCCGTGTTTGGGTTGAGCCAAACTTAAATCTTGAGAGTATAAAGGTATCAGTTGAATTTGGTTTTGTAGGTTTTCTGCCCCAAGTGATGTACTAGTATGTGAAAATGAGGCATCCTGTAGTGGAAAAAGCAAGAGTAAGAGTGAAAAGACATGAACACCATATCAGAACACTTTTTTCTTTTACCCAGGTTGTCATAATTTATGGTCATGAACCTGCCAGTGACAAATGGCATCTTACACCAACTGAGGCACCCTATAGTCTTCAGTCTTCAATGAGCTGATTGATAGTGACAACAGATCTGAGACTAGAAAACCCCAATCTCCCTTAACTGCTGAAATTCCTCTAAGTCCTCCTAGGGTAGACTCCACCTCCCGTGCCCAGCAGCCTCTACACGGCTCTCTTCAAAACGAAGCATCAATCGTTTTACAGAAAACTCAGACTTGGAAAATGAGTAACAGATCACAGGCTTGGTTGAACGACAGAAGACAGTAAGGGAGTTGATGTCTGACAAAACCACGACGACACCCCTGATAGCAGGCAGGGACGTCAGCATCTTCTCCCCACATACAGCAAATTGCCCAGCAAGGGCAGGAAGCATTGGCAGAATTAATCACTACCTGGAAAACAATTTCACACTAGAATAAACAGACAGGCAGGAATAATAAATGCATAGTATTGTCCAGTTTTTAACCTAGGCCTCAATATATATTAAAAACAAGTCAATTACTTGCAGCACTGACAGAACCTCATCTTGTTTAGCAAAATAAGATAAAGAGGTTTGGGGTGAAGGGCTGGCTGGCAGTCTGAGGCAAAAACAACCCGAGATGATAAATATCTAGTGTCAAGCTTTCGCTCAGCCTCAGGCTTCCAAGGGACACAGGCTGCCAATTTGGTCACATCTGAAGGAGCAGGGGAAGGAGGAGCTGCATGGAACATTAGAAGGAAATGTGTAGCAGCTTCAAGGGAGCTGTTAGAAATCATAGAGGCAGAATGCAGAGTTGCAGTGTCCTTTCTTTCATTGCATCTGTGTCTTGGCAGGACCACTTAGTTCCCTCTTTCCAGTTCTGGGCTGACTCTTAGAAAAGGGGTTACCTTTCAGTGCAGAATCAGAGCATGAGACAGAAGCGAAGCTTTAAGCTTATTTCCTAAGACAAAGCCTGTTGTTGTTCTTCACTGTCTGCTGGACAGATGGACTTTCCACACTGATGTTAAATCAGTCAAGAGGCATCTGAGAGCACACACTTTAATCCTAAAGTAAATGGGTTTTCATACCTATTTGCCTTGGTGCAAACATGTGGAAAACGTTATCCTTCTGATTCTGAGACTGGATGTGCTGAATAAACTCTGCTTTCTGCAGTGTGATACCAGAGCCCTTGGCAGGGGGATGGCTGAATTACACACTGGGCAATGAAGGGTTTTTATAATACCAGAATTACTTTTTCTAAGATGATGGTTGCAGTATTTCCTGAAAATAGGAGATGCCCTTGAAAAGCAAAACAGCCTTAGAAGCTGCAGGGTCTATAACTCTTGCATGCCCTTTAATGCATGACTCCTGGGATCCTTATCTGTCTCTTCCTGGGAACCACAAGAAGTACGCAGAACTCCATGAAGTCATTGCTGGGCATTCACCTGCGCAAGGAACTGATGTGACTTCCAAGGCATCTTAGAGCCTTGCAAACATCTCCCATGTGACTGATCTAAGACACATGAACATTAACCTACACAAAACCAGAGTGCTATGATGTGGGCATAAATGTATTTATGTGAACAAAGTTTAGGTCTTCATTAGCTACACAAGGACTTCTGATGGAAATCAAAGATTTTGTCCTCTTATTCTCCACCGTATCTCCAGTGTCACAACTTCTTGGCTCATAGCAAGCAGATAATTAAATAAATTAATAGGTTCATTTATTTGTTGTGAGATTAAATCTTTCTTTACTCTAGCTCTCCTCATCTATCTCTCCAGCCCTTACACAGACCTGGAGCTAATCAGTCCAGCAGGACGTGGAAGGTTGAAGATTATGGATCATGCACTAGAACTAACTGGAAGCACATCTTCCTGAAAGAAAGAAATTGGCACTTTCGTCAAAGCCCAAAGAGAGACTGTTTCTGTCCAGGATCAGGATGGAACTTGCAAGAATATGATTAGCTGAGTCTGGGAAAAGGGTTGACAGGAAAAGTGGCCCAGTCAGATATCGTCTTTGTGATTCAGAGACAATGGCTCACTCTGAGGAAGAAAACGCAGCAGTAAAGTCAAGGTGAGGGATCACTCAGACTGGGGACAGTAGCTTCTTGCCAAGTTTTCAGAGCATTTGGTAAACATTCTAAAATCCTCATTAACTATCCCTCCTAGAAGCTCCACAGACAGGGAGCATTCCAGATGATTAGCTCAGGGAGCCTCAAATTAGACTGGAGCAGCTGCCTCGATGGAGCAAAGCCTGGCCTCAGACGAAACTGCTCCAAGGGATGCATCTTGTTTTCATCAGTGTGTAGAACTCTGTGTTAGCAATAGAATAAGGTAGGGATACACTTGATTTTTTTCAATATATTTCATATATTCCATAATTAGTGGTATTCCTCAAGGGTCAAATTTTGATTTCATAGCTGTACATCTCAAGTGTCTTTAAAACTTCCCTGGGCAATTAGAACACTCATTTTTCCTTTGTGGAAGAGCAAGCTGAGAGTCAGGGCCTGTTGGAATGGAATATAGAAGAAATAGTCTTTAATGCAAGAAAGCAAAAGTAGAGGTCATATTCCGGACAGCTAGGCTCTGAAAAAGCAAGTCCTTAAGAGCCAACTTACCAAGAGAAGAGGAAGCAAAAGGGCTGCCTCCTGAAGGAATTGCCTGTGCCCATTAAGGGTATTGCCTGTGCCTCTTTGACGGCATTGACTTTGCCCCTTAAGAGGATTCCTTGTGCCCCATGAGGGGACCAATTGTGCACCTGAGGGCATTGCCTGTGTCCCATGAGGGAATCTTGTTCTCCATGAGGGCATTGCCTGTGTCCCAGCATTCTCTAACAATGCCTCTGTGCTTGCTCCAGGAACACTAAACTGACTTAGGTCTGCACACAGGTATTCCTCGTCTTTCTTCAACCACAAGCTCAACGATCTCCTGTGAACTGGGATACTCCTATCCCTAGAATGATCTTCCTTGTTACCTTGAACAGAAGGCTTTCACGCACAAATCCACTTGTGGTGAACTATTCCAAGAATACCCCAAAATTTATAACCATGCCAAAGGTCATTGCAGCCTTATCCACCTATGAAGCCATAGGCCCCCCAACTGCTTCCACATGCTGGACTGATACCTCCCTTGTTGATAAAACATAACTTGTGTGTATCTCCTCACTTTGCCTTTAGAAATCTTTTTATGACATGAGTAGTCTTTGGTTTGCTGTTACCTCTCTATTAGAGATTAGAAAATTCCTCTCTTTGTCCAAAGAAAACTCATTGTTCTTTAGAGATTCTCTGTGTGTTGCTTACATGAAAGATACAACACAAGTCACAATATACAATCCCATTTGACCAAGGCAAATACTGGAGAAGGCAGTGCTAATAGGTTTTATGGGACTAAGGAAGCCTTCACCCCCTTAACATTCTTTATATTCAGAAAAGAATTCTCCTAAATGGGGGGAGTTTGTTTTCCTTAAGAAATATTGTATTATCCTATCCATACAACAACAGTGCTGAGGTACGGAGCAAGCTATGGTGTGTGTGGCACTTCTAGCCTCGATTCAAGCTCCATTGCTGCCCCAAAAGAAGAACCACAGTCCCAGAACACACCAAAGTGTCTTCCTGGTACAGGCGAAGCACGTGGCACTACTCAAGCACTCTGTGCCCAGAAAGTTCACTTTTATTTTGGTAACTCTGAGAAGCCTTTCTCTTTAGTGTCAAAGGCCCAATACAGGGGCTTGGCTTCCAAGGAGTAAAGCAAAAAGAAAGGAAGAAGAAGAAGAAAAATCTCATTCCCAGTTCTCATCTGCCCATTTTCAGATCATGGAAGGGCCCTGGCTGGCTTGGATGCCCATGTGTCCTGAAGATAAAGACTGAAACAGCTAGGGCCCAGGCTTCTTTGTGAGGTCATCCTCTTCCCCAAGTGAAGGTGTCAATGAGGTCAGAAGCCAGTGAATCTTTCTAATGAGGTGTCCTACGCATGTAGACACTTTAATGAGCCTGCTGGGATTTGTGGCTGACACCTGCAAACAGAGAGAAGGAATGATTGGAAGGCCCAGCCATGAGAACAGGAAGGAAACATGCACACAGCCAGGGGGTCAGTTGGTTCAACTGGACTATAAAGCTCTAATCAGAATCAACCACTCCCTGGGGACAAAAGGGTGATTGGCAGGTACAAGGACAGAAGCAGATGGAAAGGAGAGAGGATGTGCAGGGAGGTATGCCTAGAACAAGAGTTCTATAAGAAGTCCACTTTTTCTTAGCATGACATTGACCTCCATTTGCCTCCTGTACCTGACCAATCCTGGTAAGCATAGGGCTAGGTGTTATATTTTCAGTCCCTTGGAAGACTGCAGAAAAAATTTACTTACCACCCTGAAATCTTTCCCAGTATCTCTTAAATAGCAGAAACCCCTGCCAAGTAAATGCATCTAGCAATAAAAATTGCATTCAGAGTAGATGAAATATCTTCACAGTTCCTGGTGTTATGCACCTTTCAGCATACCCAGATTTGTTACTTGGAGTTTATCTGCCAAGAGAGGAGTATATATTGACAAAACTTGCTTTTTATTAGCTTCTCTCTGCACATGTGCTAAGTCTTCCTTCAATTCTGCATAAAGAAAACGTGACAGGCATGCACAACTGCATATATTGAAAAACTGAAAGTTGGACCTGGTCAGCTGGAAGAAAACATGAGGACTAGACTACATCCAAGATCATCCTGTGTTGGGTACCACTCTTACTGTGAAGCTTCAGACAACCATGCAGGCTCCTCAGTTCAATTCATTAAAGGAAGAACAGTGGCCCAGCCACAGCTGTAGAAGAGAAATCCGTGTGGTTTGCACTCAAACGTATTAAACTTCAATGAGAAAGGAACAATCCACAGCTACACATAATATGTGTGTGTGTGTGTGCGTGCGCGCACGCGCGCGCGCTTTCTAAATAGAGTTGAAGGGAAAGTAAGCAAACATTTGCTTTGTCATGAAATTTACATAAACTGGCATCAGCAAAATGAGTATATGTCAGATGTTCTATAAGTTTGTATCTGTGGGAGTAGTGAGAAAGGGCTCACACTCAGGGAAATTTATCAAACAGCGCATTTGATATGTCCATGTTTCTGTATTTATTGTATAATTCAACAAAGCCAGGAAAGAAGGGAAAGGAGAGGGATAAGTTGAATGAACACTGCAGTTTTATCCAGCTGCAGCAGCCTGTCATTTCAGCCTGTCAATCATCTCTGCCTTCAGCTTCTTTTCCTTTTAGTGCCTCCTTTGCTTCCTTTGATGACAGTTTTTATCAGCATGAAGATGAGTGGTGGATTGGGCAGCACAGAGAAGTAGGTATATGACTCTCTACCTTCATACAGCTTCCCGCAGGTACTTTTCAGCCCAGGGCCCAGGGTAGAAGGGGCCTAGGCCAGTGGTTTTCAACTGAGCATGATTGACACCTCTCTGTCCTTAGTGGAGACTTCTTAGTTTAATCCTTATCTCTGGGCAGGAAAAAAATTGAACTGTTCTATGGCTTAGGAGTTTGTCAAAGTCATTCCTTGAAAAATCTTTATTTTCCCCAAACAGATATGATAAAGTATGCATTTTCTCATCACTGTCTTTATTTTGATGACCTCCACTCACAGTGAGCATAAGAGATTTTGTCCTTGACTCATCTGTGCTATTTTAAGATGTTTGAAGCTTTGAAGATGGACTTATGCCACTCACCATGTCTCCTTTACCCCATTCTCTAAAATAGAGGGGTTGTTGTCCAAGCCAAAATCCAGGATATTTTTGCTAGGAATTGGGGTGATTTGCACTAAAAGTCAGCAGTGTTGATTCTTCTTTACCACTCTGGTGCCCACTTAATGCTCATAATATTTAATCTCTCTGATAGAACACGAAAAAGCAAAAAGCAGCTGAGCTCCTGTATTGAGAATACCCCAAAGTTGATTATTTTAATCTGACAAGTCAGCCACCTGGCAGGCAGAAAATAAGTCAGGTATGAATATTACTTAGAACTGAGGATAAAAATTCCAGCCTCATCAGACAGAGATAATAGACTACACTCCTAGCCAATAGTATGTGCCTAGCATGTGTTATCTTGACAAAGCCAGTACATGCTTTAACACCCAGAGAGCTATTTGAGAATCTCCTATACATGCTCTTTTTGTAGGGCAAATGTTGCTGGACAGTGCACTAATGATAAAGTAGAACAAAAATGACCCTTCATTGAAGGTACCATGAACACTAGTCAGAATCAGGATGGCACCATAAGGGTCCCCTACCTGATCTGAGAAGCTAGAAGAGATAGTAAGAACTACTGTGAGCCAGCAGTCAAATACATAGGTTGTCTCAACAGACATCAGCAGGGTCCCATCAATGGCAACCCACTGATTCACATTAAAAATTCAAAAGGTAGCAATTGAGCCACTTACTATTTGCAGATGCTAAGGACATTTGGAAGTACCAAGAACACAAATGGGGACTTGTTACCTAGGTTTGTCATAGAACCACACACAGATAGCATAGATGTGCCAATCAGGTGGCATCAGAAATATTTACATGTAAGCATTGCCTGTAGCATAGAACACAGGAAGTTAATGAACATGGTAAAGGGACTTCAAACGTCTGGCCAAACCAAACACCAGGCACCTGCACTGCCAATAGGGAACAAAGGGAAGACCAGCATCCTACCAGACCTCGGTGCTCTTGGCAGGTGGACACAGGAGGCTGTCTGCGCACTCCACTCTGCCTGGTGGGTGTCTGGATCCCAGTCCATGGAAAGCAGAGGGGGACAGCTGCGGGGATCCCTGGGCCTCACAGAGGCCAAGGATGGCAGGTTCTAGCTCCTGGGCATCGAAGGTGATGCTGGATACTGCGAAGGAACTGAGAATGAATTGGGGGCCCCAGAGCAGCTCAGCTCACCCTGGGGTGGAAAGAAGAAAGGGGTGGGTAGGGAAAGTGGGCTGCATGGTGGTTTGGGTGTGAGAAGAAGGGGGGAGGCTCCAGTCCAGTCTCACAGCTGCAAACGCTGGGTCAACACGATGAGTCTAGATAAAGGAGATAATCCATGGACTTAAGGTATTTTATTGTAGAAAAAAGATATAGAGAGAAAGGTAGAGAAGTAGAGGCCATCATGGCCACGTGGAGAGAGGGGGAAGGGAGAGTAAAGACAAGAGTAAAAGGTTAAGAGAGAAGAGAGAAAGAGAAACTAGCGGAAGGGGAGGGGGCAAACAACCCCTTATGTGGTGGGCTAGGCTACCTGTCTATTCTCAGGTGGGACAGAGCATACCTGGCTGTGGACAGATGACTGGGGGTGGAGTCCAGCCAGAATACTGGAAGCTTAGGGCATTGTCTACATGATAGATAGCACAGGATAATGGAGTGAGAGCTTGTGGGGTCAGCAGTCTTATGTCTTGGGGGCGTGGCTTTTACTGTTCCGTCCTTTGTAGAACCTTCTACTGGGTCTCTGGAAGTAAGCCTGCTCAACCAAAAGCATAGACTGCTTTTCATGGTCCAACATTCAAACCACACATACCAACTAAGCTAGGTTTAAAAAACTAGAAATTACATTCAGTCCACAAGTCTTAGGAACTCAGTGCAGTTTATGAACTATGATTCACGACAGACACAATGCTTTTCTCTTAATGAGCTTGAATCCTGGTGGAGGCTCAGTGACAGTTCTACATAGAAGAGTAAAACATGTTCTAGGAGTACCCCAAGACAAAAGGCAGAAATATATAGCTAGTGACTAGACTATGTTACAAGAGATACTCTGCCACATGTGCAAGAAATTGGAATTCTTTTAAAAGTATTATAGTCACTGATGTAGATATGATAGAAACCTTGTGAGAAATTCTGGCTGAAGAAAACAGTAAGCAAAGAAATCCAGAGACATTTATGCCTTGTTCATGACCATATGTAATATGCTCAGTATGCTTCTTTCTCAACTGTAACCAAAGTGAACCTCATTGCCTCGCCCAAGTGTTCAAGCAACTACAATGGGCAGCAAAGCAAGCTGGCTTTGTGAGTCAGATCAAAGTTCTGTCCCCTCTCCCCAACTCCAACCACACACACTCAAAATGTCTAGTATTAACTTTCAGAGTTACCTCTATGTAGCATGAACCCCCAAAAATGTTCTCATTATCCACTGTGGTACAGTCTCATCTACTCTTGTCACCCAAGTATCTTGCTTTTTCACCTGTGTTGAGCTTTTATAAAGGGGAAAGTAATAAAAACCATTCATAGTTGAAGAAGCATGCTTTAGGCTATTGTTTCTCAACATGTGAATGAGGGTTGCTGCCACAATGAACCAGTCACATGGTTATGGAAAACTAATACAAAAATGACCAACTTCCTGCTGAGGAAATAGCTACTATTAAGAAAATTTTCTATTAAAATTTCTTTCTAGTAGGAGGAAATAGCTGGGTTCCCAAACAATACCAGTGGTTGGCTTGCAGTAACTATTTCCCTAACACTGTAGTATCAATTGTTCAAATACAAGAGTTACTTGACCAAGGGATGATGCTTCTCCCAGAAGCTAAATTCTGCCAAATAAAACCTCCAGTAACAGTATAGATACAGTATATACAGTGTCATTATAGTATAAATGCAGCCTTTCTATTTGCTAGTCAAAGGTACCCCATAAACTCCCCAAACAACACAATCTACTGTCATTGTTCTTAGTTGCCCTCCAGGACTTGATGGCAAGAGCTCATTGCTGAAGATACCAGCAACTGAAGTGATAGAGCATGGAGAAGTCAAGCTGGTACTAACGAGAAAACTTCTTCCCCAATGACTAGCTTTCAATGTAGAATGTACTTCTGGGAAGAAGGGGTCATCAGTATTACCCAGCTGTGAACACTGTGAACTATAATAATAATTGTTTTGACAAGAGTGGGTATAATAATGGTACACATGATATAGGGGTAACCAGTTGCTTCTCTGATTGGATATTAGGTCCATTTCATAGGAGAAAACACATAACTGGTATTGTAATATAGTCAAGAACCAACTGTCAGAAACTCACAGATCCTAGAAGTAAACTTACTTCTTGTGTTCTGTTAATGGACATATTATCAAATTATCCTCATACTCACAGGAAAGTGCTTGTTCTCAGACCTTATCAGAAAAGTTTCTTTGTTCAATGAATTGTAAGTAATACATAAACTCACAACTTATCAAAGTGCTCTGGAGAATGTGAATGGATCACCCCCACAAACAGGAAGGACATCTATATTATACCCCAATATCATAAGGCATAGAGAACATCAGAGAAGTGGTTATGGAAAGATTGTGACTGCTGGAGAATGGGGAGAACCAGAATAAAACAGCATCCGCTGAAAATACAGAATCACTGGACCCATGAATTTGCTGTTATTTCCTAAATAAGACTTGCACAAGATCAATCCAGTTAACACTTTAGTACTGAGGAGGGAGCTACTGATGCACAAAACCAGGGAGCTCTTGACAATTGATGGAACCTGAAAGATTTCTTTAAGGGTGTGGCCCTTGATAGGGTGACCATTCCCTCATGAATGGTCACATTATCGATTAATATATGAATTTTTTAAATTAATAGTTGGAGTGCATTTGGGAAGAGTTGTGGGAGGAACAGGGAATGAATATGATAAAAATGCTTTGTAAAATTCTCAATTAATTCTCAATTAATTCTCAATTAATTAAAATATTATATATCTTCCCAGTAGGCAAAATTAAAAACTATGACCCATTTTCTTAGTTTCTCTGAGAACACATCTTCTTTCCTAGACTTTAGGACACAGATTTCCCCATAAGGGTATTTAAGGAGCTTTAAGCTATGAGCTGATTACTGTCCATAAATTAGTTATTGATTTAACAAACCATTACTTCATTACCTCATCTGGTACCTAGAAAATAGAATATGCTTAATTTTAAAACAATATTGATTGATAACTGAACTATGTTACTGCCTGTTTGGCTCTTTCAACAACCTTGTTCAATTTTCCTAATCTTCCCTTACCATCATCTCTACCACCATTATCTGATCTCCATCTTCATTTCAGGGATATATTCCCCTGACACTTTCATTTCTTTTAATAAAGCTAGGGTCCCTTGACTCTACATTCTGCCAGTAGCTTGCATTGACTCTGACTCTGAGCACAGCACTTTTGCTAGAGAAGAGGCAGTACTTTGACAATCTTTATTTAGTTTCTTGGTAAATCCATGAATTCTAATGTATAGGAACCATGGGTAGCATAATTGCTCATTCTCTCTCTCTCTCTCTCTCTCTCTCTCTCTCTCTCTCTCTCTCTCTCTCTCTCTCTCTCTCTCTTTCTCCCTCTCTCCCTCCACCTCTCTTCTCTGTATATGTACTTCATCATCACTCTAGGTTCTGGGGCCACAATGGAACAGAACACAGATGCTCCTGCTTCTGAAGAAGAGATAGATAGTAGACAACCAAATCTACATATTGCAATATTATGACAAGTGCTTTAAAAGAAACAGCAGTTTGCAAGGAAGTAAGGAGGCTGAAACCAACAGGACTGGATCTCCTCTAAGCAAGATGGTGAAGGACAAAGAGGGGTGTTAGAAGGTAAAGGAGGGTAAAATGCCAGAGCTGAGAGAACAAACCAGTCTGAAGGTTTAATAGGACTGAGAGATGTTGATGGGGCCCCATTAACAAGAGCATTGATCCTTTGACTAGACACATACACACACTTAATAAAGCCATCTAGAAATGCATCTCCTATAACTTCTACCTCCAAGTAAGTGGAGTGAGCCATGCATGCCAGGACGCACACTCTCAAATCTCCTCTCCTCCATTTTACCTTGGTCACTCCAGTCAGGCTAACAGATCTCCCTCCCTCCTTAGTGCTGGAATTTTGCCATCTTGTTTTCTGTGAACAGGCTCCCAATAATGCCTTCCAAAGACCTGACATTAATACAAATGCTTATTGCTGATGATCTTGTATTTTTTGTTTGCTTCATAATATATCTCCTTAATTGTATCATCTAATATTTTAACTGGTTTGAACTATTAGGAAGAATATGATTCTCACTAATCTATTTTGACTAGATTTAGATAGATTTTTTTTTCATTTTGCTAAATTTGGCTACTTTTAGATGAAAACTACTTGAATGAAGTTGAAACTGAGAAAGACAAAGGATCCATAATGTGTGGAAATTGCAGAAGAAGCAAAATCTTTGTAAAAATTAAAATAGGATGAGATGCACAGGGCTTTTGTAGGGACTGACCATGTGGTCCAAGGTCAAGAGTGTGAATGCTGGTGCAGGAATCCTAGCATCCAGCCCCAGTTCACTAGTTAACATTGTAAAACCTTGAAAGAATGATTGAACAGGTGTTTCAGGGGTTTTTTTTTAACCTAGAAAAATACACAAACAGTAATGGTACCTCTCTGATAGTTTTGTGAAATTTTTAAAATCACATTGGAAACTCTTAAGCAAGAAACAAGGTAATTATTTTTTATTTATGTGGGAGAAAATAAAATGTTATTTGGAGGGTAAAATGAATTATTCAGTGAGTTCCTCTGATATTTTTCCTATTTTTTGTCTTCCCCAAATCATGGCTTTCCCCCCTCGGGTCTCCTTCCTTTAGTAGATAAATTTTCAGTACTGTGGTAAAAGCTTCTTCCATTGGGACATTCTTCCTCTTTGCAACTTTGGAAGAAAAGGATTCAGTTTTTATTATCAGCTATATCCCCTTAAATGTTTGTAGTTTTTTCTTGCTGTGGTTTCTATTGTTCAATTAATACAGAAACTAACACATTTCTGTTGACATTCTGGTACATACTTACCTTGGGGTTGCTTTCTCATCTCTCATCATTTCATTGATTCCCTCCACATTTATTCTCCTCTATCCCCAATAGTCTATATCCATGTCACTTGTGTTCTACTAGGTTCCCACCCACCCCTTTTTCTTAAAGCCTCTTCCTCTCTGTCATGGGCCCCTTTCTAATTTTATGATCTGTATCTGCACTTATCCCCATGCAACTACACAGAGTAGAAATCAGACACTATACTCTGCATGGGAAAGAAACCATGAAGTATTTGCCTTTCTGAGCCTGGAGTATCCCACTGTTACAGTTCCATTAGGTTGCCTGAAATCTTCATAATTTTATTCTTTTTATTTCAGGCTAGCAGCACCATATTACTGGAAGGCGGGGGCACTCCAAGAGTATGAATAAAATGTGATACATGAAAGAATTGTTAGAGGGAGCAGGTTGGTGAGTGCATTTGAGAGAAGACTGTTTGCCTGTTCATCCAGCAGCAGGTGACCACAAATAGAAAGCCCCAGGTCAACCAGAGTGTTATTTTCCTTCAGCAAAGCTATTGTTTCTGTGTCAGTCACAAAGAGAGCAGATGATTGGACTCTCTGGGATGTCAGAAAATACTCACTAACAAGTGAAAGGAGTGAAATTATGTTTAAGGATGGAATTATAAGGATTTAAGATAGAAACAACAGAAAATGATATAAGAGGTTTTAGATGGGTTCAGAGAGTGGATGCACAGCTTAGCAACCTTGAAGAGGGTAAAACACTCCAGCTAGTAGTAGCTGTGGGAAAAAAAACTTGCAACACAAAAGGCCACAGGTAAGAGTGAGCCATCAGAATTCACCTTCCTCTTGTCTGTCTTGGTTTGGTTTGGGTTTCAATGTCTGGCAACCCTTTGCATTCTGTAGTCCAGGCTGACCTCAGGCTAATGGCAATCCTACCTTAGTCTCCCAAGTGTTGCCATTACAGAAGTGAACCACCATCCATACTTCCTCTGGTTCTTACAGGCATCAATTCCCAGTATAGGAGCTACAAGCCTGTCACACATGCAGAGAAGAGATCAGTAGAAAAGAGAAGGAATGAGAAATGGTCAGAGAATATGAGAGGTAGGAATATCTCCATGAATGGAGAAGAGATTACAAGTCTTAGAAGTCAACATATGGGAACACTTACAAGTCATCATGAGGAGCCTCAGAGTGTCAAAGTGTATATGTGTGTTTGTGTGTGTGTGTGTATGTGTGTATAGTTACCTTACTATAGGCAACTGCAATAGTTTTCCTGCTTCTCTGAGTTTTCCAGTCTCTGTCTTCCCTACACAGCTTCTCCTGTGTTTCATGATTAGAACTCATTTCATCATAACTTCAGAAAACACTCTCAATTAATAAAATGTAAATGTATTCAGGTTGCTGTCTCATTTTACAAATATAATTTTCACATTGATGTTTAATTGCCTTAAAATCCTTGCAAGGTTAAAAGGAAACTATCTCTTAAACATTAGTTATTAAATTACGTATCAGCAATTCATTTGTTTGCTACATTGATTTGAGCTTTCTGACACTTTTTATTGATTGTTTGAAAGCAAACTTTCAATTATCAAGGGATCAGATATAAGTTCAAATTTGTTCTCAATGTAGTAAGAAGCCACTTGATAGTTTAAAGATCCCAGTGTCCTGAGACCAAACGTGACTAGAGCCCCAATGTGAGGATCAACTAAAGGAAGCATTTTTTTAAAATGGGAAGTTGTAGAAAAACACAGAATCTAATTCTGGCCACTACATTGTGGCTATTTTGGCAGAACAGCAATGCACTTGTTTCTCAGAGGCCAATATACTGAATGTGTTTAGACCAGAGATAAAGAACTACACTTGGCAGCCATCCCAGCCCCCAATCCTACTTTATACAAAAGCACTGAACTTTAGGCACTTGGAGGTAAAACAATGGGAGATAAAGTGGTAGCTTATTGGTTAATCTGTATCGCAAATGTCTAAGGATAATGGTATTATGATTTATTGCAAATTTTATGTCATGGATGCATACAACATATATGGGTGTATTCACATATATAAATATATGTAGCATAGCATATCTAATTATATAAATATCTACATGTATCTATGTCTCAATTCAGGTAGTAACTATAAATATTTAGAAAAGTATTGTATCTCTATATACATTTATGTAAGTAGGTATGGAAATAGTTGAATAGGTAGATAATAGGTAAATGACAGATAAGAGATATATAAATGATAAATATTAGATGGATGATGTAGATGGAAAGATAGGTAGGTAGGTAGATAGATAGATAGATAGATAGATAGATAGATAGATAGATAGATAGATGATAGATATTTCTATTACAGAAAGATGATAGACCTGGATATATCAGAGATATAAAGATGATAAATATTACACAAACAGATAGATAGATAAATTATAGAGATGATGCATATAGATATATCAGAGGTACATAGATGATTGATTGATAGATAGACAGACAGACAGACAGAAAGACAGACAGACAGACAGACAGACAGACAGACAGATAGATAGATAGATAGATGAGAGAGATAAATGATAGACTACAGATAAATGGATAGATGTCAGATCATCAACAAATCTCTTTTAACACAAGAAAACTTTCTGATTTGTGCATTTATACATTCCAATTAAGAGATTAAGAAGCAGAATCAAAGGAAAAGACAATTTTTTCAACAACTATATGAATTGAAGTTGGGAGAGGTAAAAATTGGGCCAGGCAGTCTCACTGAGAAATAAAACAACTTGGATTTGGTCATGTATTTCCTGGTTCTAAGCCTAGTGCTCATTATGAGATATCATCCCTTTCTCTTTGTTATATCCAGTGACTTATAACAATTAAAGTACAGAGGCCTGACTATTCTGATGTGGATGACACCCTTTGTCAAGAGATCCACTGGGAGTCAGTCAAGGCTCTTCCTAGGCTGTGTTACAGCTCACATTCTCCTTCTATTCTCTTCTTCTCACCAGTTTGGACCCCAAAGATAATTCCTTATGAGCACTCTGCCTTCCAAACTACATTTCAGAATCAGCTTCCCAAGTACCCCAACCTGTGACACATAACTCCACAGAAGTGTGGTCAGGGTGAAGAGAAAATACATAGCATTTAGCACACTTTTTGGATAATATGTTACCTCTTCTTCCCTTCTGAACAGGGATACAACCCAAATCTCATGTGATTCCTAGTGCACCCAATCTCTTCTGAATAAAATGTGTCATCATTCTCTAAATCAAAATTCTGGAGCTTAGAGCAATCCAACCCTATTATGTTGTGGTTCTGGGTAGTGTTTGGTATTTAATCCCTAATCAGAAGGCCAAGAGCTCTACTGGTTTGATGAAATCTCCTTATTCCCATCTAAAGCTTGAGGCAACAGGTTAAGGTCAAAATAACATCTCTCTAGAAGAAACCTGTTCTGTGCATCAGAGATAGAAGCTCTGCTCCCTTACCCAGACTCCTCACTGTTCAGACTGAGTGCACAGTTCATCTGCCAACCCAGTTGCTGCTCTCCCAGGAGCCATACTTAATGGCATTAGACAAGCACTAATTTGCATAGAGACTACCAAGGTCTTTTGCAAAGTAAAGAAATGCACATTGTTAAACAGTTACTATAACATTGACTGCAACCATGAAAACAATTTTACAGCAGATTGAACACACTTAGTGAAAGAAGTCCAGGGCAAAAGCAATTTCAACATTAAATTAGAGTTTAGGCAGCAGCCAGCAAAGAGCAAGCAAACAATGTCCAGGTACCGCTTTCCAACCATCCTCAAGGGACCATTTCTTCTACCTTGGTGAGAACTCTAAACTAAACTACAGGACAAAGAGAGATTAGGAAAAGATAAGTCAAAGGAGTCAAAGGAAAAACAGAGGATGCCAAATGTGTACAAACTTCTGGAAATTTGTGTTCAACTGGAAGAAAATGATGATATGAGAGACTATATAATGAATGCTTTAATTGTGTGGTGACAACAGAGTTTTAAATAACTGGTCATAATCAGGCATGGAAAAATTACAGAAAGAGGAAAATAATTGTAATCACCAACAAAAGCTTCATAGTTGTAGCTTGATTCTTCCTTCTCAAGTTGGGCATAGTTTATTACCTTCTTCACACTGGGGTAAGCCTTAATCTTCAGGAGACTTTTTCAAGACCTTCTGCTCTGCAGTCCTGACAGCACTTGTAAAGGGCTGAAGGTGGCTGTTGACACAGTACTAATAATAATCGTGCTTTCATATGTGTTGCCCGGAGAAGAGCAGTCAAGGAATCTTGCCCTTAGCTCCAATTTTGCTTTTCTTCGTTGGGGAGAGAGTCAGAGAATTTAGCCACTAAAATTAATTTTAAAGAAATTAATGACATTAGGAGGAAGCAAGATGACCAGCACCTTCCAAGAGATTACTGTTCTGGTTTATAAGCACTCACTGGATGTAAGTAAGGGAGTACGGAGGTTGGGGGATGGGAGTGGGGGCTGCGGTTTAGTCATAGATAAACTTGCCAGGTATGACCCAGTGCATGGGCATAATTCCAAACCTGATAAACAAACAAAAAACAAGAGAGGACTGGATTTTGTACCAATAATTTTTGGTCAGTTAGACCTCCAGTGGTGACAGGGAACCTGGATTGTTCTAGATTAAGTAATTTCTCTTGAAAGCCAGTGACCCTTGGGGAAAAGACAATAGTCATATCATAAAAGCAAGAAAGATGGAGTTAAGACAAAGCTGTGATACTCCCTTAAAACAAGTTTCTACTCTGTTAAGGCAGATTTCAGATGTAGCTAAGTAAGAATTGTATTGTTATCTGTAAGGGGGAACATTGGATCAGTTTATGTAGTACTGAATATCTGAACCCCAACAAGTCTCAAGTGGCTTATTTTGGGAATAGAGTCTCTGCAATTTTAACCAAATTAAGATAAAGCCATTATGATGAACCCTAGTCCAATATGTCTGGTATCCATAAATACAGAGGAACTGTGGGTAATTATATGCACAGAGGGAAACTGATGTAAAGGCACTGAGGATAGAGCTTCTGAACTTGGAAGATTCAAAAAGCAAAAGACACATGAGAGTCCTGGGAAGCTAGAGGGAGACAGACAAAAGTTTCTTTCCTGGTGACTTTAGTAAGAACTTAATCCTGTGTTTTGGGATATCCAGGACTTACATTAGTGGGAGTACTAGGTTCTGATGAAGCCAAATAGGCTTGGTTTCTATTGGTAAGATTCTTGCATTTGCCTTTTGCCATCTGTTGATGGTGTTAGATGTTCTTGATGTCTCTGGTTGGAGCTTGTTCTTCCTGTGGGTCTATAAGCCTGTGTCAGCACTTCTGGGAGATCAGCTCTTCTCTGATAAGACCTGTGCTCAGAGGGCTGTGGATCAGTCTTCCTTCCTGAGTCCTGGGGTCAGAGCACACCCTGGAGACAGGGAAAGGTGCAGAGAGGGATGTAGATCTGCTGTCCTTCTTAGGTGTAGATAGAGGTAGAAAGGATCCTGTCCCAGTTGCCCTTAGAAAGGGCCCACCTTAGAAAGTTACTATTTGCTGATGATATGATAGTATACTTAAGTGACCCCAAAAATTCTACCAGAGTTCCTAAACCTGATAAAAAAAACTTCAGCAAAGCAGCTGCATATAAAATTAACTCAAGCAAATCAGTGGCCTTCCTCTACACAAAGGATAAACAGGCTGAGAAAGAAATTAGGGAAACAATACCCTTCACAATAGTCACAAATAATATAATATACCTTGGTGTGACTCTAACTAAGCAAGTAAAAGATGTTTGACAAGAACTTCAAGTCTCTGAAGAAGGAAATTGAAGAAGATCTCAGAAGATGGAAATATCTCCAATGCTCATGGATTGGCAGGATTAATATAGTAAAAATGGCCATCTTGCCCAAAGCAATCTACAGATTCAAGCAATCCCCATCAAAATGTCAACTCAATTCTTCACAGACTTAGAAAGAGCAATTTGCAAATTCATCTGGAATAACAAAAAAAACCAGGATAGCCAAAACTATTCTCAACAATAAAAGAACCTCTGGTGGAATCACCATCCTGGACCTTAAGCTGTATTACAGAGCAGTTGTGATAAAAACTGCATGGTACTGGTACAGTGACAGGCAGGTGGATCAATTGAATTGAAGACCCAAAAATGAACCCACATACCTGTGGTCACTTGATCTTTGACAAAGGAGCTAAAACAATCCAGTGGAAAAAAGACAGCATTTTCAACAAATGGTGCTGGCTCAACTGGCAGTTAGCATGTAAAAGAATGCAAATCGATTCATTCCTATCTCCTTGTACAAAGCTCAAATCCAAATGGATCAAGGACCTCCACATAAAACCAGATACACTGAACCTAATAGAAAAGAAAGTTGGGAAGGGCCTTGAGCAAATGGGCACAGAGGAAAATTTCTCGAACAGAACACCAATAGCTTATGCTCTAAGGTCAAGAATTGACAAATGGGAACTCATAAAATCACAAAGCTTCTGCTAGGAAAAAGACATTGTCAATAGGACAAAATGGTAACCAACAAATTTGGAAAAGATCTTAACAATCTTATATCTGATAGAGAGCCAATATCCAATATATACAAAGAACTCAAGAAGTTAGACTCCAGAGAACCAAATACTCCTATTAAAAAATGTGGTACAGCTGGGCAGCAGTGGTGCATGCCTTTAATACCAGCTGTTGGGAGGTAGAGGCAGGCAGATTTCTGAATTTGAGGCCAGCCTGGTCTACAGAGTGACATGACAGCCAGAGTAATGCTGTCTCAAAAAAACAAACAAACAAAAATAGGGTGCAGAGTTAACAAAGAATTCTCAAGTGAGTAATACTAAATAGTTGAGAAGCACCTAAAGAAATGTTCAACATCTTTAGTCATCATGGAAATCATGCAAATCAAAACAACCCTGAGATTCCACCTTACACCAATCAGAATGGCTAAGATCAAAAATTCAGGTAACAGCAGAAGCTGGGGAGGTTGTAGAGAAAGAGGAACACTCCTCCATTGCTGGTGAAATTGCAAGCTAGTACAAACATTCTTGAAATCTTTTTGGTGGTTCCTCAGAAAATTGGACATACTTCTACCTGAGGACCCAGCTATACCACTCCTGGGCATATACCCAGAAGATGCTCCAACATGCAATAAGGACACATGTTCACAGCTGCCTTATTTATAATATACAGAAACTGGAAAGAACTTGGATGTCCCTCAACAGAGGAATGGATATAGAAAATATGGTACACATTCACAATGGAGTATTACTCAGCTATTAAAAACAATGAATTTATGAAATTCTTAGGGAAATGGATGGATTTGGAGAATGTCATCCTGACTGAGGTAACCCAATCACAAAAGAACACACATGGTATGTACTCTCTGATAAGTGGATATTAATCCAGAAGCTGGGAATACCCAAAATACAATCCACAAACCACAAGAAACTCAAGAAGAAGGAAAACCAAAGTGTGGATAATTCATTCCTTCTTAGAAGGGAGAACAAAATATCCATGGAAGGAGTTGCAGAGACAAACTATGGAGAAGAGAGTGAAAGAAGGAAAATCCAAAAACTGCTCCACCTGGGAATCCTTCCTATGTTCAGTCATCAAACCCAGACACTATTGTGGATGCCAACAAGTGCTGTCTAACAGGAGCCTGATATAACTGTCTCCTGAAAGGCTCTGACAGTGTCTGACTAATACAGAACTAGAGGCTCACAGCCATCTATTGGACTGAGTACAGGGTCCCCAATGAAGGAGCTAGAGAAAGGACCCAAAGAGCTGAAGGGTTTGTAGCCCCTTAGGAGGAACAACAATATCAACTAACTAGTACCTTCAGAGCTCCCAGGGACTAAACCACCAACCAAAGAGTGCACATGGTGGGACTCATGGCTCCAGCTGCATATGGAGCAGAGGATGGCCAAGTCGGTCATCAATGGGAGGAGAGGCCCTTGACCCTGTGAAAGTTCTATGCCCCAGTGTAGGGGAATGCCAGGGCCAGGAAGCAGGAGAGGGTGGGTTGGTGAACAGGGGGAGGGGGGAGAGAACAGGAGTTTTTTTTTGGTTTTTTTTTTTTTTTTTGGTTTTTTTTTTCAGAGGGGAAACTGAGAAAGGAGATATTATATGACATGTAAATAAAGAAAATATCTAATAAATAAAAAAGAACTTAATTCTGAAAGCTCTTCAGAGATTATGGTCTTTATACCTCATATCTCACCTCCTCACCTTCAAGAGAACAACCTTAAATCAGTTCAGTTAGTGCTATGTGTTTAGAACATGTACACACACACACACATCCATATGCACACATATAGAGACACATCTGTACACACACAAACATACATACATGAATACACTTAGACATGCATATATGCATATACAAACACATATACACATATATATACATACATCTATGCACATGCAGATATACATACACATATACATACACATACACACAGACAGTAACATATAACCACAGATGTACTCACACATGCAAAACACATATATATTCACATACAAACACACATAGGCATATAAACACACATACACACACACATATATAATATACACTTACATATGCATGCACCTAATACAAATGATTCTAGAAAATGTCATGGGTTATATAAAGACAAATGTCTTCTCATTTTGTATTATTCCTACAGATTAAAAAAATATACTTCTCTGCCATTCATTCATCAGTGTAGTCCCTAGTAGAAACATTTGCTAGCATTCAATCAGGGAATAAAATGACACTGACTGATAGAAATGTTTCATAAGAGAGGGAGAAGTGTAGGTGTAGGGGCTGTTGACCAATGTTGTGTGTAGTTTTTGCTATCCCATGTTAAGCTCTGGACAGACCATGTTACCAGCCCCTGTCCAGAGGATATCAGATCCACAGATGAAAATCATAGACACACACACACACACACACACAGAGAGAGCTCAATTTCAATCTGCCTACTGGCTCTATTGTTGGGTGCTTCTAATCTCCTACAGCTATTGTGTCCTTCCCAATACTTTTAGCTCGCTATCTCTCAATCTGTCCTTAGCTTAGTGTCCTGATTGCCTTCTCCTTGTTAAGCAACTCCAAACTGCCCTCAGCTTAGTTACATTTCAAATCTCCCTCCTGTGGAAGCAACCTATGACCACTCCACCCAAGACCTTAGACGGCTGGTTACCTTTTCTCCCTCTGAAACATGGTCAACTCCTCCTTACTCTTCCAGTTTATCTTAACCTACCTGTGGGGACCCAGGAGTCCCACCTCTTTTCTTCTGCCCAGCTACTGCCCCCTGGCATCTTTGTTGATCAATCAAGAACCAATTAGGAAACAGGACCTTAGCACCTGAACTACCCACTTCAGGCCAAGGAGACTGGGTGTATGAATAAGTGCAGGGCTGGTTGAAGATAAAGTAGAAGATAATGAGCCTTGACACTGCATAACCTCTGTGGTCCCTTCTGTGCACCCTTCAGCTACTGCCTTCCACACTGCCATGTATCAGGTAGCTTATACACTTTGCTCACTGAGATAGGCAGAATGTTCACTTGCAAACACGAGCTCTAATATTCAGAAGTTTACTGGCTGGTTTTGTGTCAATTTGACACAAGCTGGAGTTATCACAGAGAAAGGAGCTTCAGTTGAGGAAATGCCTCCATGAGACCCAACTGTAAATCATTTTCTCAATTAGTGATGTGGGGGGAGTTCCTTGTTGGTGGTACCATCCCTGAGCTAGTAGTCTTGGGTTCCATAAGAAAGCAAGCTGAGCAAGCCAGGGGAAGCAAGCCAGTAAGGAACATCCCTCTATGGCCTCTGCATCAGTTCCTGCTTCCTGACCTGCTTGAGTTTCCAGTCTTGACTTCCTCTGTTAATGAGCAACAACATGGAAGTATAAGCTGAATAAACTCTTTCCTCCCCAACTTGCTTCCTGGTCAAGATGTTCATACAGGAATAGAAATCCTGACTATGACAAGAAGTGTGTTTTTTGTTTACAGCAAGCAAACAAAACCACTCACTTAAGGGGCTTAAAACAAATAAGACAAACTCTTTTCAAAATCATAAAAAGTCTGGAGGTGCAAAGACATTAGTCATTTACTTGATGCTATAAAGTCTGCTGCTGCTCGTTTGTTGGAGTTTCCTTGATGCACTGAGCCTCATGACCATAAAATAGCTACTGTAGCATTATACCCAGAATCATGGTACGAAGACAAAATGGCAATGACTGTTTTGTTTCCTTGTTTAGAAAGACATATACTTCCCAGAAATCACATAGCCAACCCTAGTGATCAGTTTGATAAGGAAAGGCATATTGAGTTTTCTATCCTCTACATTGGGTAACTGGGAAAAATAGTATTGGCCATGCCTTTACAGTAAGGCAGCAGGTAGCTATAGGATGTATAAAAATTAAGCCAAGTCTCCTCTCTATGAGTCCTGTATCATTCTTCAAATAGAAGCCTCTTATGGTAGGCTATGGGCTGTATATATGTCCTTGATTCTTCAGAAACAGATGAGTACAGCAGAATGCTCTCTTGCCATTTATTATACTCATCTGCTCTCCATCTTAGCATAAAGATTATATGGTTTAAAGGGAACTGTACCACCTTAGAAGGTAATCTATCTGGATTCTAGACCTATGTTCATCATAGGTTTCTGCGTATTTGCTCTTTATACTTTGAAGTCAAGTTGAAACCATTTAACCTAATGTCTTGTCTTCCCTAATGTTTTGTGATGTGCCTTGTCACAATCACTTTGCCATGGACAATGTAAGAATAATCTTAGAGTAAAAGTTAGGCATGTAACCAAGTTTCTGCTGCCTTCAAATACCAAAGGCAAATCAAGCAACAACAAATAGTCCAGTAATCTAAAGCTACTTCCTATGTAGCTTTGCATATCTTGCATATCACACTCATGAAATCAAATTTTTTATTTCTACCACACCCTTCCCCACCCAAGTCCTGTAACAACAATTATTTTTTCATTACTTCTTTGAGTATCTCATATACCATGATTTGATCATACTCAAGCCTCCCCTAGCTCTCTCCTAGTTCATCCCTCCTTCCCATACCCATTCAACATTTTTTTGTTCTGTTTAATCCTTAAGTCTAAATTGTGCTGTCTAAATATTCTTGAATGTGTCATCTTCTAGAGGAGAACAGTTGACTTCCCAGGGTCTATACTCTTAGAGAAAACTGCTCCTTCTTCCCCAGCAGCTAACAACTGAGAATAGCTCCATGGTTAAGGATAATGCAATTTGGTCTAGCTTGGGCTTGCATGGGTTATGTACATGCTGTCACAACTGCTATGATTTCATATCTCCAACCTTACTTCTGTGTCCAGAAGACAATGTTTCCTTATATCCATACACAGTCTCTGGGTCTTATACTTTTTCTGCCCCCTCTTCTATGATGCATCTTGGAGGTGGTATATATGTTTCCTCTAGGGCTGATCAGTCTGCATTCTCTTATTCTCAGTACTGTGACCCTCTGAGAGGGGAAAGGCCACCTTGGGTATCACCCACTGTGACACATCATGTCATTGAAGGACTAGGTACATCCTGAGGCCAAACAAGGCAACTTAGTTAGGGGAATGGGATCCACAGGCAGACAACTGATTCAAGTAGAGTCTCCATTCCAGTTGTTCAGGAATCCACATGAAGACCAAGTTGTACATCTGCTACATATGTATAGGGGCCTAGGTTTAGTCCACGCTCTCTCTTCGATTGGTGGTTCAGTCTCTGGGAACCCCCAAAAGGTCCAGGTTAATTGAGTATATTGGTCTTCCTATGAAGTCCGCATCCTCATCAGGTCCCTAAATCCTTCTCCCAGCTCTTCCACAAGACTCCCCAAGCTCCATTTAATGTTTGGCTCTGAGTCTGTGTCTGTTTCAATCAGCTACTTGGTGGAGCTATCAGAGGACAGTTATGCTAGGCTTTTGTCAGAAAGCATAACAGAGTTTCATTGATATTGTCAAGAACTGGTTCTAGCCCACTGGATGGGTCTCATTCTGGACCAGGCACTGGTTGTCCATTCCCTCTGCCTTTGTTCCATCTTTATACTTGCACATCTTGTAGGCAGGACACATTTTAGGTTGAAGATTTTCTGGGTGGGGTGATGTCCTTATCCCTCCACTAGGAGTCTGGCTTAGCTACTGTAGATGGCCACTTCAGGCATCATCTCCCCTGCTACTAGGAATCACCCCAATAGACTCCCTGGGGTCATCATGTGTCCTAGGTCGCTGGCACATCCCAAACATGTGTCTGCCTGCTCATTATCCATATCTGTTCTCTCTCTCTCTCTCTCTCTCTCTCTCTCTCTCTCTCTCTCTCTCTCTCTCTCTCTCTCTCTCTCTCTCCTGTCATTCCTATACTTGATCCCATGTACCCAGCTCCCATCCTTTTCCCCTTTCCTATCAAGTTCCCTTCCCCCATTTATATCTATTTTATTTCCCCTTCTGAGAAAGATTCAATCATCTTCCCTTGGGCCCTCCTTGTCATTTGGCTTCTCTGGGCCTGTGAATTGTAGTTTGGTTATACCATACTTTATGGCAATTATCCACTTATAAGTAAGTATATACCAAGAATGTCGTTTTAGGTCTGGGTTACTTCACTCAGGATGATATTTTCTAGTTTCATTCACTTGCCTGCAAATTTCATGATGTTGATGTTTTTAATAGCTGAGTAATATTCATTGTATAAATGAACTACATTTTCTTTATCCATTCTTCAGGTGAGGGACATCTGGATTGTTCCCAGTTTCTGAATAAAGCTGCTATAAACATAGTTGAGCAACTATCCTTGTGGGATGGTGGAGTATCTTTTGTATATATGCCCAGGAGTGTTATAGCAGGGTCTTAAAGTAGAACTATTCCCAGTTTTCTGAGAAACCACCAAATTGATTCCCAAAGTGGTTATGTAAGATTGCACTCCCACCAGCAATCAAGGGGTGTTCCCCTTGCTCCACATCCTTGCCAGTATGAGCTGTCCCTTGAGTTTTTAATCTTAGCCATTCTGATGGGTATAAGGTAGAATCTCAAAGTCGTTCTGATTCACACTTCCATAACATTTCTTTAAATGTTTCTCACCCATTAGTTGTTCCTCTGTTAAGAATTCTCTGCTTAGCTCTGTACCCCATTTTTAATTGGGTTACTTTGATTGTGGTATCTAACTTCTTGAGTTCTTCATTTACTTTGAACATTAGCCCTCTGTCAGATGGAGGGTTGATGAAGATCTTTTTCCAATATACAGGATGTCATTTTGTCATATTGATGGTATGCTTTGCCTTACAGAAGCATTTCAGTTTCATGAGGTCCCATTTATGAATTGTTGATCTAGTGTCTGCTCTATTAGTGTTCTGTTAAGGAAGTGCCCTCATATACTAATGAGTTCAAGGCTATTCGCTACATTCTGTTTTATTAGATTCACTGTATCTGGTTTTACATTGAGGTCTTTGATACATTTGGAACTTGACTTTTGTGCAGAGTGACACATGTGAATCAATTTATACTCTTTTACATGCAGACATCCAGTTATTCCAGCACCATTTGTAGAACATGCGCTCCCTTTTCCATTATATGGTTTTGGCTTCTTTGTCAAAAATCAAGTGTCCATAACTTTATGGGTTTATTTCTGGGTCTTCCATTCAATTCCACTGATCAACATGTCTGTTTCTTTAAAATTCCATGCATTTTTTATTGCTGTTGCTCTATAGTACAGCTTGAAGTCAGGAATGATGATACCTCAGAATTTCTTTTATTGTACATTATGGTTTTAACTACATTGTGGTTTTTCCATATGAAGTTGAGAATTTCTATTTCAAGGTCTGTAAAGATTTCTGTTGGAATTTTTATGGGGATTGTATTGAATCTGTAGATTGCTTTTGGTAAGATGACAATTTTCACTATATTAATCCTACCAGTCCATGAGCATGGGAGATCTTTTCATCTTCTTCAATTTCTTTTTTCAGAGACTTGATATTCTTGTCATATAAGTCTTTCAATTGCTTGTTTAGAGTTACAGCAAAGTATTTTGTTTATTACTTGTGGTTATTGTGAAGGGTGCTGTCTCCCTACTTCCTTCTCAGCCCCTTTATCATTTGAATAAAGAAGGGCTACTGATTTCTTTGAGTAAATTTTGCTGAAGGTGTTTATCAGCTGTAGAAGTCCTTTGGTAGAATATTTGGGGTCACTTATGTATACTTTCATATTATCTACAAATAGCAAAACTTTCAAATTCTTCCTTTCCAATTTGTATTTCCTTGGACTCCTTTAGTTGTCTTATTTCTCTAGCTAAGACTTAAAGTATTATATTAAATAGATAGGGAGAAAGTAGGCAGCCTTGTCTTGTCCCTGGTTTTAGTGGAATTGCTTTAAGTTTCTCTCCAGTTTGTTGTTGGCTATTGGCTCACTGTATATTACTTTAATGATGTGTATTTATATGCCTTGTATCCCTGATCTCTCCAAGACTTTTAATATGAAGGGGTTTTAGATTTTGTCAAAGGCTTTTTCAGCATCTAATGAGATGGTTACATAGGTTCTTTTCTTTCAGTTTTATTAAATGGTGGATTATATCGATGGATTTTTTATATTAAACAATCCTGTATCCCTGGGATGAAGCCTACTTGACTATGATGGATGATGTCATTGATATGTTCTGAATTTGGTTTTGGAATATTTTATTGAGTATTTTTACATCAATGTAAATAAGAGAAATTAGTCTGAAATTCTCTTTTTTCATTAAGTCTTTGTGTGGTTTAGGTATCAGGGTGACTGTGGTTTCATAGAACAAGTTTGGTAATGTTCCCTCTGTTTCTATTTTGTGTAATAGTTTGAGGAGAATTAGTATTAGATTTTCTCTGAAAGTCTGGTAGAATTCTCTGATAAACCCATCTGTCCCTGAAGGGATTTTTTGTTTCTTTGTTTGTTTATTTTTGTTTTGTTTTGTTTTGTTTTTGATTGGGAGACTTTTAATGACCACTTCTGTTGTCTTAGAGGTTCTAATTGATTGATTTCAGCCCTGAGATCAATTGTTTCTGTCTTCTACTCTTCTTGAGTGTGTTTGCTTCTTTTTTTTCTAGAGGTTTTAGGCCTACTTTTAAATTGCTGGTATGTGAACTCTAATGTCTTTATGGAGGTACTTAGTGCTATGAATTTTCCTCTTAGCACTGCTTTCATACTGTCCCATGAGTTTGGGTATGTTGTGCCTTCATTTTCATTGAATTCTAACAAGTCTTTAATTTCTCTCTTTATTTCTTCCCTCATCCAGTGATCATTGAATAGAGAGTTGTTCCGTTTCCATGAGTATGTATACTTTCTGTTGTTTCTGTGGTTGAAGTCGAGCTCTAATCCACGATGGTCTGTTAAGAAAGAAGGAGTTATTTCAACTTTCTTGTATTTGTTTAGGCTTGCTTTGTGACTGAGTATATGGTCAGTTTGGGAGAAGGTTCCATGAGGTGCTGAGAAGAAGGTATAATCTTTTTGTTTGGGTGAATTGTTCTATAAATATCTGCTGTGTCATTTTGATTCATAACCTGAGTTATTCTCATTATTTCTCTGTTTAGTCTATGTCTTGATGGCCTGACAATTTATGGGTGTCAGTCTCCCTCTGTTGATGTGTGGGGCTTGATGTATGATTTAAGCTTTAGTAACGTTTCTTTTACAAATGTGTGTGCCCTTGCATCTGGAGTATAGACTTTCAGGATTGAGATGCCATCTTGGTGGATTTTTCCTTTGATGGGTATGAAGTCTCTTTCTGCATTTCTTTTAATTACATTTAGTTGGAAGTGTTGAAATCTATTTTATTAAATATTAGAATGGCTAGTCCATCTTTTGTTCTTGAGGTCATTCACTTGGAGAACCCTTTTCTAGCCCTTAACTCTAAGATAATATCTACCTTTTTTGCTAAGGTATGTTTCCTGTATGCTGCAGGATGATGGATGCTGTTAATACATCCACTCTAATAGTCTATATTTTTCTTGGGAAATTGAGATATTGATGTTGAAAGATATTAATTATCAATCATGTGAAATTATTTCTTATATTTTCTTAGGTATATTACCTCCATGTTTTGGAGGTTTTGTTTGTATGTTTGTGTGTACTATCCTCTGTAGTGTTAGATTAGTGGAAAAATATTTTTTAAATTTGGTTTTATCATGGAATTCCTTGTTTTCTTCATCTGTAGTTATTGAACATTTTGCTGTGTATAGTAGTCTGGGCTGGCATCTTCTATCTCTTTGGGATTATAAGATATCTGCTCAGGCCTGTCTGGCTTTTAAAGTCCTTGTTGAGAAGTCAGGTGCAATTCTAACAGGTCTGACTTTATATGTTACTTGGATTTTATCCCTTGCAACTTTAAATATTTTTTCTTTCTTCTGTACATTTAGTGTTTGATTATCATGTGGTGGGAAGATTTTCTTTTCTGGTCCAATGTATTTGGTGTTCTCCAAGCTTCTTGTCTGTTTATAGCCATCTGTTTCTTTAGGTTAGGGTATTTTTCTTCTCTGATTTTGCTGAAGGTATTTTCTGAGCCTTTGAGTTGGAAGTTTTTTCTTTTTCTTTTTCTTCTTTTTTTAATTTTTGTATTCCTATTATTCTTAGGTTTGGTATTTTCATAGTGTAATTTCCTGTACATTTTGTGTTATGAACTTTTAAGGTATAACATTTTCTTTGACATATGAATCAATTTCTTCTCTTGTACCTTCTACACCTGAGATTCTCTCTTCCATCTCTTGTATTCTGTTAGTGATATCTGTGCCTTTATCCCTGTTCTCTTTCCTAGGTATTTCATTTCCAAGATTGCCTCAGAGTATGTTTTTTTTTATTGCTTCTATTTCCATTTTCAGTTCTTGAACAGTTTCATTTATTTCTATCACAAGTTTGATTGTATTTTCCTGTATTTCTTTAAAGCATTTATTCATTTCCTCTTTTCCTCTATTATCTTCATAAGATTATATTTGAGGTCATTTTCTTTCAATTCAGGCATGCTAGGTTATCCTGGGCATGTTTAGTATGATACCATCTTTTAGCCATCTGCTTGTCCCCACTGTTTGCAGAACTGATAATCCCTGATGGAAGGAGGCCTCTGGAGATACAGGTAAATTTAGCTGTACCTAGTGGCAGCAGGTTTCCAGAGATGCAGGTAGTACAGCTGATAGTCCCTGGTACCCTCAGGATGCTGGTTGTCCCTGGTAGGGCAATCCTCCAGGGATACAGGTAGTAGAACTGGTGGTCTTGATAGTTACAGACTCTCTTTGTCCTGAGGAGCAGCAGTCCTCCAGGCATGTAGGAGGAGCTGCTGCCTGGGAAATGAAATGCAGAGGGAGCAGAGCAGAGACTCACCCCTTCTGGGTTTGTCCAGAGTGCTGGGCAGTCAGGGATTTGGGGTATGGGATCTCACCCTTGGTCACTGATGGTTTTAGGCATCTAGGATTGTGATTAGAGATGTGGACCAGAAGATGGAGTACAGAGGGGACAGGGCAGACCTTGTGGGTGCTGGACTTGCTGGGGCTCCAGAAGGGAGGGGTTTAGGGCTTGATGCTCTCACCTGGTTGTTCCTGGCAGTAGCATACCTCCAGGGATTCAGGCAGAGCTGTGGCCCAGGAAATGGGAGCAGGGCTGGGAAAGGGGCATGGCAGAGCTCCCTATAGCTGGGTCTACCCAGAGGGCCCAGCAAGCAGGGCTTAGGTGTTTTGTTTTGTTTTGTTTTGTTTTTGCTTTGCTTTGTTTTTGTCATATGTGTGTGTGTGTGTGTGTGTGTGTGTGTGTGTGTGTGTGTGTGTGTAGGAGTGGTAAAAACACTTCTCTGTGGGTATTAGGATGAGATTTAGAATTCAGTAAAGAATTATGCTGGTCTAACAAATTGGTTGTAGAATTTTTTTCTAATGTCTGTGTCCTTTCTAGCCTAGAAAAGCTGGTTATGTTTCTGGTACCATATTCATATTTCTAGCATCAGATGTTCTCCTGTTGAATGGGCCTTAAGTTAAATTAGAGAGCTGTTGGTCACCAGTGACATAGGAGTGTCACTCATTGCACTTTTGTGGTTATCTTACCATGTTGGTCATTGTCATGGCTCATAGATATTGCTACTGGTACTACTATTTAATTGCTTTCCTCCCTTGGCAGACTTGAAGATATTTTACAGAGATAAATTAATAAAAGCAATATGGTACTGGCACAAAAACAGACATGTAGACCAATAGGATAAAATAGGAGGCCCAAACAAGAATACTAATAACTGCAGCCATCTGATAATTGACAAAGAGACAAAAACATATATACTGTAGGGAAAAAAAAACAGCACAGCATCTTCAACACATATCCCTGGCAGAACTGGATGTCCCCATAACAGAAGAATGAAATTAAACCCTTATCTATCACTATGGGGAAAATTGCTGTAATAAAACATAGGTAGTACCCTACCAAAAAAGGTTTTCTAAACAAGACTCCATTTGCCCAGAATATAATGCTAAGAGTGGACAACTGTAAAAGTGAAACTAAAAAGCTGCTGTACAGCTAAGGAAATAATCAGGCAAGTGAAGAAGAAACTCTCAGAATGGGGAAGAATATTTGCCAGCTATCCATCTGCCAGGTGATTATGTCCAGAATATGCAAAGAATTGAACAAACAGAGTCAAGGAGAGAAAAAGCATGATTTAGGAATGGCCTAGAAGATCCAAATGGAGCTTTCTCCATAAAAGAAGTAAAGATGGCTGAGAAATACTTCTAAATGTGTTCATCATCTTTAGCACTTGGAGAAATGCAAATTAAAATTTGCATTTAATTTCATCCCACTCCAGTCAGAATAGCTAAGATCAAAACAACTGACAACAAATGCAGGAGAGGTAGAGAAAAATGAGCCCTTCTGCTTACTGGTGGAAATGAAAATGGGTGCAGCCACTCTAGAACCAAGTGTGTAGAATCCTCAGGAAAACTAAAAGTAAATCTACCGTAGAACAAGATGTACCACTCCTTGACATATGCCCAAAGGACTTAACATCCTTCTCCACAGATAGTTCCTCAGCCATGTTTCTAGATGCCTTTTTCACAATAGTTGGAAAATGGAAACTATCTAAATGTCCTCCAACAGATGAATAAGTAATGAAAATGTAATGCATTTACACAATGGAATATTATTTGTCTGTAAAGAAAACTGAAATGATAGAATGCAGGTAAGTGCATGGACCTAGTAAAGATTATTTTAAATGAGATAACCAAGAACCACAAAGACAAATGCCACATGTTCTCTCTCAGCTGCAGTCCCCAGATCCAAAACTCAGATGTTAGTACACAGCACAGTATCTCTATGGTAACTATGAAAGTATAAAGGACTGTGGAAATGCGGGGAATGAGAACAAAACTGTAAGATGAAGTAGAAATGGAAAAATAGGGAGGGGAGGAAGGAAAAATGGAAAACTTCAGATGGGGTGAAAGGAAAGAGGTCAATACAGAGGGACAAATAATACCAATAGTGCTTAATAAAGCCTTGAGGAATCATAGTATTAACACTCATACACACACACACACACACACACACACACACACACACACGTTAAACCACTTCATCAGAACCAGGCACAAAAAGGTTCCTTTTGAATGGTTTGTCAGGGTAATTCAAGTGACTGGGCAGACAATGTAGATTATGGTTGTATTCCTTGGTTGTCTCTCAACATTTGCGGGTTGGGCCCATTGCAGAAGACACTGCATGCTCAGAGTCCAGACTCAGTAATCCAAGCCAGATCTGACCTTCAAGCCTTACTCCTGCAATGGCAACAGGAAATATTATACAAGGTTAGAATGCCCTGCCTTTACTTCAAATCAGTCTCTAAATGAGAACTTTCTCTGTTCCTCTTTATTTCCTCTATGACCCAAGATTCTTTCTCCTTCCCTCCCCATCCCATCTTATCTCTGCTTTTTTCTCTTTTCTCTCTCCCTCCCCATCCCATGTGATCTCTGCTTTCTCTTCATTTTCCTTTTCCTCCCCTCCCATCTCTGGTTCTCTTCTCTCTTGAGATTCACTTGTTTGCAGTCTTGTTTTCTGTGCTCGTAGGGGGTCACATCTTATCTTTGGTTCCATAACAGATCTGGCCATGGTTTTCTGGTTTCTTTTTCTCTTGGGCTTGGTGTTGTATGTGAGGCTAATGAGGAAAACTGTCAGATTTGAAAAGAATCAAGGATAGGGAAAGGTTAGAGATGAAATAAAAGAGGAAGATTCTGCCAGAACCTTCTGGGATTCTCCAGGCTGACGGATTCATTATTTTGTGAGATGACAACTGATTGTGTCTGAAGGCACTTCTGAATGATTTAGATCAGTCCCAGCCCCTGTCAGCTAACAGTGTCCCAGGCAGCATCACAGAAGGAAACAATTAAGCCATGCCAGTGGTAATTACCCACCCTGCCACTCGATCTGAGTCACAAAGACCTGAATGGCTAATATCAGATAAAGCCAGTCATTTAACAGCAGGTGGCTCATATATTAGATCATATTTAGCTTAAGTATTATTTGAATTTTGATCATTACATATGCTCATCAAAACAGTGTCACGACATAGTATTTCTTTCACCCCAGGAAGTTTGTCCATTCTGACCAGCAATATATTCTGAGTTTTGTTTGTTCCATTTTGTATAAGTAGAGGCAAGGAATATACTCCATGTAGTTCAGCTTATTTCACTATAAATAAATGCTTCAGAGACACACTTATGTTCTTTATATATAGGTAGTCTATTTCTTTTTATAGATCAGTAACATTCTGATACTGGAGTATACCCTAGTTTGGCTATTTGTTCTTCAGCTTGGATCATTTAAAAGTGTTAAATAATCTTATGTAAGTACCTTTGCACAATTCCTTTTGTGAACACTTAGGAGTAAATTTTTTTTTCTAAATATTTAGAATTACTTTGTCATATGAAAGCTTGACCTCATGAAGTGTTTTCAAGTGTTGAACAAAACGAATGTTTTAGGGTGGGGAATTGCTCAGTAGCCAAAGCACTTGCCATAACACAAGCATGACCACCAGAATTTGGATCCCTAGGACATGGATGAAATGCATGGGGAACTCAGGAAGCCCATCTGTAATCCCATCACTCGGAGGAGTTGAGACTGAGTCTCTGGAACAAACTGGCTAGCCAAGATGTCAGAATCATGGCTTCAGGTTCTGTGGGAAATCTGCCTCTTTAGAATAGATAAAGTGATGTAATTAAAGAAGATTCCCAAAGCTGACTTCTGGACTCCACAGAAATGCACAGATACAACAACATTCTTCCATGCACCCCCACACATATGAACATGTATATATACCTGCATGTCACACACACACACACACACACACACACACACACACACACACACACACAC
>NW_022196906.1:20509140-20515638 GCF_008632895.1 Mastomys coucha
ACACACACACACACACACACACACCATTTTACATTTTCTCTACTACATATGAAAGTTCTTGTCATCCCCATATCCTTGGTACCAATTTGTGTCATCAAGACCTCTTTATTTCAATGATTTATCACCTGGTTGTTACCTCATCAGAGTTTTCTACAGAATTGCTCCAGTAAATAATGATGCTGATCATTATTGTATCTCCTTGTGAATATTCATGCATTTTATTTTATGAAGTGTTTGACTTTTTGCCCACTTTCATTGGTACGTTTTCATCTATTGGTTGACTTGTATGGGAAAGATGAATCTCACATAGTACCCGTTGCCACTTGCACTTGCCTGTTTAATTTGAGAGGAAATGTATTTTATAAAATGAAGTCAATATTTAAATTTTTTATTTTGTTATCATTATCTGTGTCTTTAATAAATGTTTCCCTAATTACAGGGTCACAAACACATTATATATTATTTTAGAAGACTTATAAATGCCACACTTATGTCTAGATCTGATATCATTTTCACCAAGGAAATTAGAAATACTTCCCGTGATAGGACAATGTTATGTTTGCCTCCCTGGGAAGGACACCGATAAGGCTGAGTTAGCAAACAGATCCGCTGCTGCCATCCACATACTAGGAAGGAGGGTGAGAATGAATGAAGCATTGGAGACTTTTCAGAGAAGTGAGACTACTTTAAAACTAAACTGTGGAATTTGGGGGCAACAAAATTATTTTGCACAATGTTGAAATGTGGATACATAACAGTACATATCTTTCAAAACTATGGGACAGTACAACACTCCAACATCTAAAACATTTTAAACAACTACGGGAAAGAGATAAACATCCCACAAATAGTGACTCCGAACATTTAGGATTTTCTAAGCCCTTAAATGTAGGGTGGGGACCCTCCTGCAATAAAATGTCTCTTCCACAGAGTCCAGTCCAGAAGAGAGAACAATGAGCAACTCTGTACTGTGAAAACCTGACATGACCTCATCCTGGTGACAAATGCCACTGAAAACAAAGTCATCCAAAGTAATGGATGGTGACAAGCCATCACAGGTAAGTGAGCTTAAGGAGGCATGGTGACTGACAGCTATGCGGAATTTGGAATGTGATTCTGTAACTGAAAATGCAGCTAGGTAAAACCCAACAAAAGTTGAACAAAGTGAAACTTTTAACTAAAAATAATGAATTGGTATTGATCCACTAGATGTGACAAAATTCTGAAACTGGTACAGTGTGTCAGAGCTTTAAAGACTCATATGGAAATTATCTGTATATTTGCAGCTCTTACATTGAAGCTACTTTAAAATTCATTGCTTTCTTTAAATAAAAGAACAAAATATATTCAACTGCCCCTAGGAATACTATTCACCAGTGAAAAAGATAGAAATTCTCTCAAAACTACAAAATTTAGCCTTAAAATGTTAAACAAAATGAAAGAAGCAGAGACAGGAGTTCACAGCACACAGTTCCCTTTGTGTTGTGGGTTGGGAGGAACCTAGCTGAGGCAAAGCTACAAAGGCTAGCATCGCATTTGTGGTCACCCTTATCAAGTCATTGTTCCAAGGCAATTACCCAAGCTATGAAAGGTTTCCCATCAGAGCAGAACACCAAGAGGAGTAGGGCATCCCTTCTCTGGACCCAGCACAATTATGACATTTTTTTTTTTTTTACTTTTTGCAAAACCAGAAATTCCAATGACAAATCAGTACTCTTTGAGCATGTGTTTTCCCGAGAACTCACTAGTGGGACCTTGGAGGAGGTCTCTTGGCCCCCAGATAATTTATTCAGCTCTGAGGATATAGGTGCCTTCAGTCTTCCCTCTCCCGTTTCCATCTCAGTCATGGACATCTCCCTGTGCTCAGCAAGAGACTGACCAGCTTCCTCAAAAAACAACCAAAGTCTCAGAGAGACGATGGTGGCTTATACACACAGATCAAGAAAGCCTCAGCAGAGTGGACAAGAACCATAACGGAAAGGGAAATTGTGCCTTTTGCTTGATTTACTGGTAACTCAGAGCACAGAGGCATCATGGAGCAATAAAGGTGACAAGACGGGAGGAAGGAACAGTAGCTTTTAGTCTCCAGATGACCTATGTCCCTCCAGGACCAGCCCCCACATTTGTACATGGCAAGGTTATCCAGCACATGCTAAGAGACTTTGGGTTCTGGCTTTGTTCTCGTGGTACCATCCTGGAAGTTGTTAGAGCCTGTGCGCGCTCAGCTCCTGGGTCATGGGATGTTACACAAGAGAACATCCTTCCTCCTAAACAGTGAGTAATATGGTTCCTGGGAGCCCAGCCGGTGGAGTACAAATTTATCTGCCCTGTCCCCCACGCCCCGGCCCCCAGGGAAAGTGCTCCAGCCCTGAACGAGACTGGTCAGTCCAGAGGCAGGAATAAAGTTGACAGACTGACCTTGGCAGTTGGCTCTGTGCCCATCCCTTTCAGAACACCACTTAGGGACGCAGAACTGTGTCAGCGCAGAGCAAAGGAATTCACGGAATATGCAAATAAGGTAGCAATAGCGCTGACATGGAAAGAATAGCAATATTATCTTAATGGCTCTGAAATAAAATACAATCACGGGAGGAAATTTACCCTGAAATCATCGCCAGCCCTGTAGAGAAGCGCTCACTTTCCTACCTGCGCCCTGCTCTCTTTCTCCCCTCTGGCAGCAGATGCAGTGCCGGTTTAATCCCTCTGTCCAAGTTGCTCATGGCCAACCAACTACTCAGGAACCACCTTCCTGGTGTTTTAGAGGCCTCAGGCCACCTGCCAGCCTCCTGACCTGACATTAAGTTGTGGACATTTTGTTCTTGGCCTAAAGCCTCCGGGGCCCATGGGAGTGTAAGGGCCACAATGCGTGCAGCTGTGCACAGTGGTGCTGCCTCTGGTGAGCACTTATTTCTTAACAGCTCAGTTGGAACCAAATGAGACTCTCATCTTCGGCGCACTCTGGGCTCCACGCGTGGTTTCAGTTGCAGCTCCAATTGCTGCCTGGACACCTGGCTGTGTCACAGGCAGGCAGGTTGCTCCTGAGCCAGTGTAGCCCCCCACTGTGTCTGAGTGCAGACCACATATGTATCCTCTTTACAGCCTGAGTCAGAAAACCCCTGCTAAAGGCACTGTCGTGGCCTCCCCTCTCCTCTCGGTTCACAGCAGCTATACTCCACACACTATGTGACTGTCCTCGGCCAGTCTTCCTTCCCTGCTGGGTATATGGGCATACTGTGAGCAGGAGCTAGCTGAACCTTCCCTGAATCTGCACCCACCTACACTCCTCCCATTCATTTTCAGCTGCATTTGTCATGTGGCCCTTGAGGCAGGGCCTTCTCCTCATTGTGCCTTGATCTTTCACCTTAACATTTTAACAGAGTAGATGGATAAGACAATTCATGTCCCATCTCCTGTGGCTGTGTATCATCAATGGTATGAGTTCTCTCTGACACTGACACTCCCACTGCCCCCTGAATTGTGCAATATTATATGCTCATATATCCACAGTGCTGACGTTGGTCAGGGGTTTTTCAGGGACAGAGAACTAATAGGAAGTGTGAATTTGTTGCTGTCCAGCAGCAATGTTAAAAGGGGTAGGGTACCTGGAATGTGGAGTTAGAAAGAAACAGGAAGAGATAAAAAGAGATAGGAGGAGGTAGGCTATCCATACTATACCTTACCCACGTGGGAGGATAAAAATTAGACAACATGAGCTGTGGCCACTCAGTCATCTTCACTTTAATGCCCCCCTTTGTTCCCAGCAACAGGTAGAATAATCCGAGGCAAAACCACTCCCCCAAGTACATCAGTAATAAAGACCCAATCAGCATTTTCTTAGTCTCTATAGCAGGCAGGATTTCTGATGTGACTGGAACCAGTAACGAGGCGTGGCAAATAGCCGGAGGTGGGCAGAGAGGTGTGGTTAAGAGAAGCAGGCAGGGTCAAGCAGGGTTACATGAACTGATCTGTGTCTGTATTGTCTCTGTCTGCATCATCTCTGTCTATGTTGTCTGTCTCTCTTAGAGGGAGAGAAGGGAAAAGAGGGAGAGAGAAGGAGAGAGAAAAATTTAATAGAATTTACATATAATTTTTTGAACTGGTTGGGTAAAGCCTATCCATAGTTTGGAAACTGGTTCTCTATAAACTCTCCAGTTTGAACATTAATATCACATAAAATCTTTCGTTCTAACTTCCACCACCTTGCCTGCTTGCCCTCATGGCTACCCTCCTGAGAAACCCTCCAGGCTTACCTTTAACATGCTCTCCTTTCTGTGAGTGCTATGATACTCTAGGTCAGAGCTTCTCACTTAGCCTGTGTTGTAGGCTAATCTTTCAGTTCTAAACATGGCACGTGCCTGAACTAGAGAGAAGTCTCTTGCTCCTATGGGCCCAAGAGAGTTCTTGCCATAGATCAGAAATGTATATGTTTATATAATTCATAGATACATATAAAAAATATAAATCAGTGAGCAAGGAAAAAACCTGGCATGCTCTAAGATCCATTTTAAATAGTCTTAGATTGTAATACTTTTCATGAGACTGGCTGTTTCAGAGGAAAATTTCAACGGACACTGGGTATCTAGACAAATAGATGACATTACCTTCTGCCTTCTGTATAAACTCAAAGTTCATGTAAACTCACTTCCAACATCACCATGTGCTACATATCAAGTGATTTGAGAAGAACAGAACCAATGCATTGAGGAACCAGGTTTCCTAAGCTTTTCCCAGACCCTGTTTGTTTCTTTGCAGCAGGAAGGAGAAACATTTTTGTCCTCCAGCAGACTCAGGCCACAGCACACGTAGAGTTAAGGGATAGTTTCCTTGTCTTCCAGAATTTGTGTTTATACTTGCTTCACAGAGTAGTGAAAGATCATGGCTTTAGGATCGGGTTGATGCCTTAAAAGATCTCTGGAAATGTGTGGTGGGCTGAGGAGGCTAAGCAGGTTCCCCCACATCGATTCTAAACCCATACTCAAAGAGAAAACTAGAGGTTGGGACAGGCCAGGAAGTAAGGTCAAGCTAGAAATCTCTGCAGCACCAGAAAAGTCCTGAGCCCTTCCTTTACAGGGATCTCCTGAAACAACTGCTGGATGACCTAGAGATTTAGGGACAACACCCACAGGAATGGCTTATGGAAAAGTCTATGGGCAGTCACATTTCTGTTCTTAGCTTTCTTAATATCAGTCAGGTTACTATTACTGTGATAAAATACTACGACCAAACACAAATCAGAGAGGAAATTATTTATTTGGCTTACACATCCATATTATTGCTCATCATTAAAGGAAGTCAGGACAGGGACTCAAACAGAGCAGGAATCTAAAGGCAGGAGCTGATGCAGAGGCTATGAAGAGGCGCTGCTCATTGGCTTGCTCCTCATGGCTTGCTCAGCCTGCTTTCTTATAGAACTCAAGGCCACCAGCTCAGGGATGGGCTAACCTACAGTGAACTGGGCCCTTCCCCATCAATTACTTATTAAGAAAATGCCTGGAGTAACTGGGACCAGCAGGACCCAGGCACACAGGAACTCCACCAGCTCAGTGGCTCGGGATGTTTCTAACATGCCTGGGCCAGCTGGTGCCCTATGCAGACCTTGGGCACAAACTCTGTAGCCAGTCCCACAATACACAGAGGAAGCTCCACTCCCAAGTCCTCTAACACACCCAGGATCAGAGGTGAGGAGGACACAACATCTGTCCCAGCACCAGGAGTAACTGGGACCAGCAGGACCCAGGCACGCAGGAACTCCACCAGCCCAGTGGCACTGATCCTTCCGGTCTGTCTGGGCCTGTACCCTGAGCAGACCTTGGGCACAAACTCTGCAGCCAGTTGCACAACGCCCAGAGGAAACTCTCAGGCACTCTAACAAGCCCAGGATCACAGGATCACAGAATTACAGGATCCCAGAGACAGCTTGATTCTGAGGAGTTCTAACACAACCAGGATCACGGGAAGGACAAGCTCCAGTCAGATTTAGCAAGGGCAGGTAGCACTAGAGTTAACCAGATGCTGGGGGTTGGGGGAAGGCTGGCAAGAGTAAGAAAAACACACACCAAGGTTACTTGGCATCATCAGAACCCAATTCTCCTACCATAGCAAGTCCTGGACACACCATCACACCAGAAAAGGAAGATTCAGATCAAAATCACTTCTTATGATGATGATACAGGACTTTAAGAAAGACATAAATAACTCCCTCAAAGAAATACAAGAAAACAGCTAGAAGCCCTTAAAGAAGAAACACAAAAAATCCCTTAAAGATATACAGGAAAACACAATCAAATAGGTGAAGGAAATAAATAAAATCATCCATAATCTAAAAATGGAAATAGAAACAATAAAGAAATCAGAAAGGGAGACAACCCTGGGGGTAGAAAACCTAGGAAAGAAATCAGGAGCCATAGATGCAAGCATCACCAACAGAGTTCAAGAGATAGAAGAGAGAATGTCAGGGGCAGAAGACACCATAGAAAACATTGACACAACAGTCAAAGA
>NW_022196906.1:20522875-20552939 GCF_008632895.1 Mastomys coucha
TGGAGGGGTCTGATTGTTCTGGCAGCATGTGTATAGTAGAGGATTGCAAATTCGATCAGCATTAGGAGAAGAGGGCCTCAGCCTTGTGAAGTTTCTGTGCCCCAGTGTAGGGGAATGCCAGGGCCAGAAAGTGGGAGAGGGCGGGGTGGCAGGCATGGGGAAGTGGGAGGCAACAGGGGTTTGTTTGTGTTTGTTTCTTTGTTTTTTGGAGGGGAAACTGGGAATGGAGAAATTTACATGTAAATAAAGAAAATATCTAAAAATAAATAAATAAATAAATAAATAAAAGAAAGCAGAAGGATCTCTATGAGGTCAAGGCCGAGTGGGTTATATAGTAAGTTCCAGGGCAGGCTGGGCTATTAAATGAAACCTTATCACAAATCAAATCAAAACAAAACAAAACAAAAAACAGAATGGACACGATGACACTTACCTTTTATCCCAGGACTTGGGAAACAAGGATGGACAACTCTTAGATCAAGGCCAGCCTGGTCTACATAGTGAGACCCAGTTTAAAAAAGAAAAGGAAAGGAGAGGAGAAAGGAGGGGAGCTGAGGGGAAGGGAGAGGGGAGGAGAGGAGGGGAGGGGAGAGAGGGGAGTGAGGGGAGGGGAGGGGAGGGAAGAAGGGAGGGAGGGACTAAAAAAGCAAAGGAAGGAAGAAAAGAACTCTCCAATGAATACATATATATATATATATATATACATGTATATATATATTTATATATAAATATGACAAAGGATCCTTTAGCAACTAATTTTTTTCAACTCAAGATTACAAGTTAAGTTTAAAGTAAGAGTTGACACACTGACTTGTAAGTAAAAAGATTTAATATCTTGTCATATATTTATATCTTTAATATATGGATAGTTGAGATCTAAAAAAATGAAAAGAAGGAAAAATTAACATTCTATTAATTCTTTCAGAATTTCATCCAATGTATTTTGAATATACTCCTCACCCCCTTAACTTCTCCCATCCCTTCCCATGAAACTTTGAGATACTTTTTCTTCTGAGAAAAAGAAGAAAAGTCTTCAAGCACTTACTATCAGGAACATTAAAACCTGACAGAAGATCTCTACAGAGTCCAGAAGGTTAGCAAAATGGAAGCAGGAAAAGGGTAAAGACATCTACGTGAGCAACTGCAAGTGGAAACAAGACCCATGGGCACTAAGGTCTCCAAGGTAACAGGGTGCGCGTTGCTTTTAAAAGAATAGCAGTAATAATAGCTCAAGAATAAAGGACAACATTGAAAGAAAAAGTGTGAGAGCCCAGAGACAAAGGAACTGCTGAGTTAAAGGGCTACAAATAAAAGCCGGTGCTCTGCAGGCACAGTCTTAAAAATGAGAGGAAAATGGAGACATTCCCCAGCAAAAAGAACTGGGCTTTGTCACTGAAATATCCTTTTGAAGGAAACTTTAGAAAATGTTTCAAATGGAGAAAAATAAAGAGTCAGGTAGACACACATAATTGTGGGAGAGAGTAAGAGAGTAAGGGTAAGTACATTGCTAAATATGAAAATTTGACAGTTTAACTATTAAAATGCTAAAGGCAGCTATTCTGACACTGACTTACAAGGCCTTGATATATGAACAGGAACAATATGGTAAAATAGCAAATGGGGGGAAACAGGAAATACAAAGGAAAGCTCTGGTGACTTCCTGAGTTGCAAAGAAACCATAAGACATTAAATTCAATTTCATTAGAATATGTAATATTGCCTCCTGGAGTGATAAAATGGAACTAAAATGTCAATAATGGAATCAAGTTGAAATAATTATTTCATCCCAGAAAAAGAGAAGGGAAGGAGGAAAAACAGAAATATGAATGATGGTTTGTGGGAGAAAACATTCAGATAGCAGGATTAATTAGAAATTACATTAATTGTAACTAGAATAATCCATCACTTAACACACCACTTCAGAGCAGTTTACGAAAACATGAGGCAACTTTATTTGCAAAATGCACACTGGAACAGTTAAAGACAAGGAGAAATTAAAAGCAAGATGGCTGCAAGAGACACATACTTCAAATGCACTCACACACATCACACATTGACACTCACATGCAGTGGCACACAAACCATACATCACACTGAGACACATCACACAGAGACACAACACACTGAGACACATCACAGTGAGACACATCACATTGAGACACATCACACCAAGACACATCACACTGAGACACATCCACTTGCTCTCAAACATGCTCATTCACCCACACTCACATAATTCACATACACTCAGATATGTTACACATTTGCTCATACACACACACATACAAGCCAGGCAAAATTAGACAGTAAATACTATCAAAATAGTTATAAATAGCTTTTATTCTACATAATCACCCATATAAAGTAGCCAATGTTTTCACTCAGAGTAGTGTAAACTCATAGCTCAAATCCATCCTCCATAAGAAATCCCATGACTTTAGCTATTATCCTTCTGTATTGCCCACTCTTCTCAGGGTTGCCATGGGTTCTGCTCATTTATTTGTGTAGCTATGGTATTAGTTGCTTTTGGCTTGTGTCCTTCATGGATTGAGGAAGCACCATGTACTTCCAGTCTAGTGTTTTTGTTTGCTTGCTTTTTTTTAACAATGCAAGGTGTTCATTTTTCATGTACATTTGTAAATATATTGAGATGATCATCTGATTATGGTTTTTAATCCCTTATCTAGTTTGGAGATATAGGTGCACCTTGTAGATGTGGGACAAATTCCTGTTGGCCACAAGTTGTAAAGTATTCTGTTTGCATTTGTTTGTTAACCAAAAGTCTGAAAATTGGTAATAATCCTTATTTTAATGTTTGGAGACTTAAGAAGTAGTCAATCATCTTGGCATGGGATTTTTGTAAGTATAAGGTGACGATGTGATGATGGTGATGATGGTAATGATAAAGATCATGAGAGTGATAATCATGGTGATTGTGGTGATGGTGATTATGATAGTGATGATGAAGGTGGTGGTGGTGGTGATAGTGATGGTGATAATGATGGTGACAATGATGACTTCTGCTTCAGTCTACTCCCTGGTTAAAGGTCTCTTCAGACTGTTTTTTTCTGGCATGGATGTAGATGGTGTATCCATCTAGGAATTGCTCTGTATCTTCAAAAATGCTTATTTTGGAGCACAATTGCCAAAGCATTCCTTTTATCATGGAGAATCATTTCACCCTGATTCTAGTAAATTGAGTCTTTGGAATAATTGATTTTGAAATTAACAATAAAAAGAATGAAGGAAACCACATACTCACACTGTTCAGAGCTGTGTGGTGTGTTTGTGTGTGTGTGTGTGTGTGTGTATGTTTATTTACATAATAACCTTTACATTAGTTCTCTGGATTTAATGTAGATTTGAATTAGCATCATGAATAGTGTGTCCTTTCAGCCATAAGAGTATTCTTTGGTGGGTGTTTCATGTGAGTTTGTTAAGTACCAATTCTTTTAAGTTTTCTTTCTTAGAGCATAATTTATGTTTTATCATTTTTGAAGAATAGCATTGCTGGGAGTCCAACTCCTAATCTGAAGTTTCCTTTATTTGTTTTATTTCTTTGAACTGTGAATGTTTTCCCTGAATAATTTTTAAGCCTTTTTCATGTCCTTCAGGAGATAGCAGGTCAGGTGTAATGGAACTCACTCTGAGACTACAGTGAATTAGGAGAAAGAGGCTCACTCTTGCTTAGCTCTTCCTCCCTCTCCCTCTTCCTCTGACTCTTACCCAAAGCTCAATCACAGCTGGCTGTTAAGTTTCACTAATTGTTTGACCCCCCCACCTTGTCCTCTTCCACTGGTTTGCTTACCTACTGCTTTGTAAACTTATCAAATCACAGTCATTTTGAAAGAGTTTCTGAAGTCCTGTCTTTGATGCTGGTTCTCTGCCCCTCACCCCCATCCTCACCCCATCCCCCAGAGGATGCTTGCTCTACTGCTCTCCTTCACACTGACTGACCCACAGTCAGGCAGTGTCCTCAGTAAGTGATCAAAGCTCCTTCCAGCTGCCTTTCACCATAACCTCCACTGTGCCCAGGAGCCTTGAGGGTTTATGTCTCTTTGCTGTTGATATGAGCTCAGTTCCCTGGGGAAGAAATGAGCTATCTATTTTACCACTTAGCCTCCTCACAGGCAAAATCAGTATATTGGAACTCTTGGAGAAGAAGAAGGCAGGATGAGAAGTTACACCCCTAGTTCTAGAAGCTGAGTGCTTGATAGAAGACAAGAGAAGAGCCTGAAGAAATAATTGAATAATGAAAGATAACCAAATATGTCAGATGGCAGAAAATAGTTCTAAATGAAACATAGCACAAGAAAAGACTAAAATTATGGAGTGGATGGAAATGAAGGTATGGCATATCGGTTATAAGGTATAGCTAAATGAATGCTGAGAGAAAAATATTTATCACCACAAATTTATGTATTTTTAAATACAATAAAAAGCATGAAAATAAACTTTTTAAGCCTTGTTTTCAAAAGATAAAAAAATAGTGAGTCAAGACTAGGTAAATAAACATGAGATGATCAAGATAAGGTTGAGCATTGGACACATGAAGGAAACAGCATGCAAATAAATGTCCAATATCACAAATGCAAAAGGACCTACATAGATCTTACAACTATTGTCCAATAAAGAGAGTAACTATACATTAATTTATTCCATGACATAAAATTCTCATGAAATTATTAAAGGTTTCTCTAAAGACCAAATCTATTAATGAATGAAAGGCAAATATAATAAAAATTAAAATCTAAACTATTGGAACTGGAGAGACAGCTAAGCATGAAAAGCATGTGTTGATCTTACAGAGGACCAGTCTCCATGTTAGGAAGCTCTCAACTCCCTGTATCTCCATCTAGGTATCTCCATTTAGGGAATCTAACATTCTCTGCTGGCCCCTCAAGTACAGGTATCTCAATTACATGTACACACATGCACACACACACATACACACACACACACACACATACACACCCACATACACAGTAGATAAAATAAATCTTTTTAAAAAGTAATTAAATCAATAATCACAATTTCTCTTCTCATCCTTCAGTCACGGTGCTACTACTGGTCATTTTCTCTGAAAACGGACTCTTCTCATAAAATACAGAGAAGTCATCGTCCAATTATTTTTAATGCTTTTATTTATTATTTTCTTAAGAATTTCTTGCATTTATATTTCTGTATTTACATCATTTCCACCTCACATTCTCCAAACTCCAACCCCTCCCATGTCCTTCCCTACCTTAACATTGTGATGTCTTCTTTAATTATTATTGGTTCATATGTGTATATGTACATATGTACATACAAATGTAACCTGATGAGGCCATTTAGATTTGTTCTTATGTATATGTGTTTAAGTATAACCACTTGCAACTGGGCAACCTATCGTGGGCCCATCCTTGAGAAGACTGATTCTCCTTCTCTTAGCAGCCATTAGTTCTCTGTAGCTCTTCATCTCAGGATGAGGCCTTGTGAGATTTCTCCATCCCCTCTGGCATGTAATCGGGTGACATCATTGTGCAGGTGTTATTTCAGCAACTATGTTGTTGGCATTCCATGACTGCATGCTTCCTTTCATATCTAGAAGACATTGTTCTGCAGCATCCTTCAATCTTTCTGCCCCCTCCTCCACAATGTTCCCTGAGCCTTAGGTTGAAAGTACCCCATAGTCACTAGTTTCCTGAATTTGTACCAATTGATGGTCTCCCTCTGCTGAAAAAGAGAATTCTTTGATGGAGACAGCTACACTTATCTGTGGATATAATGATAAGGTATTTATAATACAGTTGGGAATTATACTGATTTAGGATATGGCATCAACAAGTTCTCCTCTCAGAAATATCACATCACCAGGCATTGTTGGGTGGCTAGGTTTACAGTATAGGATATAAGTTCATATAAGATATGAATTCCCTCCTATTGATCAGGCCTTAAATATAATTAGATAGCTATTGTTTATCTTCAAGAGATTTTTTTTTAAGATTTAAGCACTTTTATTTGCCACACCCAGAGGGGGTTACTGCCTCTCAAAAAATTTTTATGTCTCTAAAGTCAGTGGCACAGCACTGTTAAAAACAAAAACTGCAAAGATAATAATTTACAAGTTTGGTGAGGGGTAGATGAAGTTTAAGTATGATTCCTCCAGAGCTTATTCTTTATTTTAGTTATAACATGACAATTATGACTTATAACCCTTTTTTCCATAATTTATGTTTGTTTCATATCATTCTTTTTTATGAGATATTTTCTTTATTTACATGTCATATGATATCTCCTTTACCAGTTTCCCCACTGAAAAAAATAAAATAATATAAAATGAAAATTAAAAAAATTAAAAATTAAAAAACAAAAAACAAAAACAAAAAAATAGCTCAGTGGTTAAGAGCACTGATTGCTCTTCCAGAGACCCTGAGTTCAGTTCCCAGCAACCACATGGTGGCTCACAACCATCTGTAATGTGGTCTGATACCCTCAGGATATTAAGTACCACTATTGTACCCTTGGATCTGTCTGTACTGGTCATTTTGCTGTTCTTCATAGACTTTATATATGGGTAGAACTTTTAATTTCCCTTAGCACCTTACACAGTAACTTCATATGATATGAGAGCTAGTCCTATGGGAGAAGGCTTCCAGGTTAATTCCAACTTGAATCCTCCCCCTCCTGTGAGCAGAGTGTATTGTTGTTTTCAGCAATAGGGTCTTAACTGCAAGTTCTAAGAGGCATCCAAAGGCAACAACAATAACCAATACCACTGGGAGGACTGAAAGAGATGGATTTTTCCAAACTGGGTTGCAGATAAAAATGTCAAAGTGAAGAACACAGACTTTGAGGAATATCTGAGTATATTTGTGAATTTGTAGTAGGTAAGTATTTCAGGAAAAAAAAACACAAAAAATCCATAGTATGAAAAGTATGGATTATTTTGCATTTTTAAAATTATGTTCTAAAATTACCCAACAGAATGGAGATGGTGTCTAGAACACATATGTTATCTTACAAATGCACTTACTGAGAATACATAGTCTCCAACAAATTAGAAAGAAATAAAAAACACCAAATCAAACAGAAAAGTAACAACCATGTAAAAAGGAAATTAATGACTCCAAATAGCTCCTATTCTATGACAGAATTCTATTGTGATAGACCAACTTCTGGATCCACTTACCTAATGCATGTTACTCAGACATTTGTTTAGTTCCAGTCTGGATATTCCTGTGAAAGGATTTAGTGATATTAATGTTCAAATCAGAAAGTTTAAAGTGGAACAGATTCCAAACTGAGGATGGGCCTCACCCAATTAGTTGAACTCTAATTAGTTAAGAGGAAAAAAACTGAGGTTCCAACAAATATATGTTAATTCCATTAAAACTCTCTCTCTCTCTCTCTCTCTCTCTCTCTCTCTCTTTCTCCCCTCCCTATTTCCCTCACAGGCACAGATAGAGATGTAGACACAGATACAAGTAGATACAGATACATATGATACAGAAACAGATACAGACACACATTAGTTCACACTTCCTATTAGTTCTCTGTCTCTGAAAACCCCTGACCAATACCATCACCATGGATATATGAGCATATATAATTATACCCAAAATATGTTAAATCTATATATGCTTCAGAAATGCTAAAATTAAAATTATCAAAAATACACAGTGCTGCTTAATGGAACAGCCAGATCGTTCACATGCTACTGATGAATGTGTAAATTAGCAAAGCCATTTTGCAAAATTATTTGGCAGCATTTATGAAAGCACACATTTGCATACCTTCTGCATGCATATTCATAGACCTGAAGAGAGTTCCACAGCACAAGGACAGATTCCTTGCTGTCATCTTGCTCCTCCTAGCCCTCCCTTCTCAAGAGCATCTCTTTGCCCTTGGAGTAACATCTCTGCTGTGTCTGCAGCCGGCATGGCTCCTCTCCAGAGAGAGGTAAGCGAAGGCTTATAGAAACGTCATCCATACACATCTGACCCAAAACTTCCCAGAAACACATCAACAGAAAAGCTAGAAAATAAAGTATAATCTATTCACAAACAAGAACAGGAACGGAAACAGGAATAAACAAACTGCAATTACTCATAACAGTGTAGATAAAACTAACAAGCAGAATGCTGAATAGAATAACCAAGGTGGAATATTGCCCCAAATACATGATTTATTTATATTAAGTCCAAAGTAGGAGCCAAACTGATGAGTTGTTATTGTTGTTTGCTTGTTTGTGTATTTGGGGTTATTTTGGGATTGTAGGGATATATAGAACAACCCAGGGCCTCATACATTGTAGGAAAGTACCCTAAATCTGAGGCTAAACCCAGCCCCAAATGTATTATTATTCCTTAGAAAAGTGAAAGTAGGAGTTCCCTCTAGGTAGAGGCTGTGATGAAGAGGATGAGCTGATGAGATTCCAGTCGTGTCTGGGTTTTGGTCTAAGTGATGTTTATTCAGGAGTTTACACTCCTCTGTCTGTCAGCATTCAGCATCTCTTCATGTGCACAGAGAAAAACTGAGGCAGTATGGGGTTAAACCAATTTCTGAAAGCTAGAGAGTGTCCATGGTGCCTGAGGTAGGCCTGGCTGGCCCAAATAGAGTATAGTAGTTACTTGTCTGTTATAGTGAGGAATGTATGAATGCAGAGAGAAGGAAGAATTTATTTGGGCTTACAGTTCCAGAGGAATAGGAGTCCACTGTGGTTGGGAGGCAAGAGGAAGGAACTGAGAGATCATATTCCAGTAGCAAATGCAAAGCAGAGAAATGATGCTAGACACAGAGCCAGGCTATGCACTCTCAGACCTAACCCCACTAGTTTGCTTCTCCTAAAAGGATGCACCTCCTAAACTAACCTAAATAGCACCAACAATGGGGACCAAGGACCAAATATATGAGCCTGTGGGGGGACATTTGTATTTAAATCATCTCACTGGGTAAAAGGCCACACAGCCAACTATTCTGCCTATTTCCTCCATATTCTACTCTAAAGAAAGAGACTAGATCTGTACTGCCCAATGTGGTCGGCACTACCCATGGTGGTATTTAAATGTATTACAATTAGTTAAACTTAAGAACACAGCCTCTCAGTTCACTGAGCCATGTTTCCAGTGTCCCATGTCTACATGATGGTGCACCAGGCATCTGACACATAGGCTATGTCCATCCTCACAGAAAGCGTTAATGGACTGCACTTGTCTAGGACCAATGAGAAGAATGAGACTGAGGGAGGAGGCACCAGCCCTTATCCTCAGCATCTTACCTAGCTTTCTACTTTATTGGGGTGGGGGGTGAGTCACAGGTTAGCTGGTTCTCTGCTACTCCCCTGTGCCCCATTTCTCTCCTGGGTCTGTTCCCATATCTGTCACTGTGAAGGCCACTCACTATTTCTGAGCCAAGAGATTTTTGCTGTCTTTGAAAGACTCTACCCTGGTGCCTGAGGCTGAGAGTAAATGGCATTTTCTAACTCTTGGTTCTGCCTCTTCTCACCTTGAGTGAGGATGACATATCCAGCACTCTTCAAAATCAACATCCCTGTGGGGGCAGTGGGGAAGGTAGATCTACTCAAGAGAGAGAGACCTGAATGGCATAGATTCTCCATAGTGCTGATTCACAGGAAGCTGCAGGCAAGCAGAGGGTCCCCTGATTCTGTCCTTGCATTTCAGGCAATGCTTCCTGACCTAGTAGAGCCAGAAGGTTTTCTGATGGGTAAGAAAGGTACAGATGCCCATAGCACACCTCAGTTCAGGATATCAAGAAAACTATGAACTTTTGGAGGAGAGAAACCAGGAGGGCACAGAGCTGTGATGGCATGTAATGTGTAATCACCCTCTGGGACATCAGATTTGAGTAGTCACCTCTTTACTCTCAGCCCTAGGAGGGTGCATTGAGGAGAGTCCCTAGGTTGGAGACCAACCAGTTCTCACTCTGCAGCTTCTCTTTTTTACTCCTTATGAAGCCATCAAGATATGGGAAGGTATTAGGTTGTTTTATATATTAGACCATGAGCCCATGAGTCCCTGAACCCATGGTTCTCTGAGCCACATTGGCTCTCTCCAATCGAGAGGCATAAGGCTATTCCTGAGAACTGTGGCCCTGAGGTCCTCCTGAATGCCCAATCCACTCTTCTCAGGCCTGGAGACTCTCAGTGATATTTTATTCTTATTCCACATGTATGGAAACATCTGTGGAGCCAGTGGCTCTCTGTCTTAGCACTGCTCTGAAGCATCTGAAGTCACCATTTTTAGACATTTGCTAACTGCTACACTCAACTGCTGGTGTGGGTATGGTGGGGTGAGTGTGAAGGTCAGGAGAAGGGTGCTTAGGGAGGGAGCCTGTCCTTCAAGTCAGGACAATGCTGAATTGGCTGACCATACCAGATGGGAGGAAGGGAGTTGCAGTTACCTGGAGCAGCTTCCAACCTGTAGGTGCTTGTGTCAGATGTGGTCATTTTCATAAGAGCTACCACATCCCCACCGAGCGAATGGTTACCAATCTGACAATGTCTATCATTGTTTTGTGTGATCCTCTTTACAGGGAATAGGGCCTCTTTTTCAAAAATAGATGTATGGGTTATTTATATGAGGCCTTGCTGTACAATGGGTAGCACATTGAACTTCTGTGAGTCACATGATCTGAATCCAGAGTAAAGCAGATTGTAAGTGAAGGCACAGGGAAATCACCAAACTAGACCACTCAACAGATGGAAAGAAGGTTTATTGAGAATCTAAAACTGCCACATGGCTTCCTCTTGGGTAGTAGATAGAGAATAGCCAGAGGCATTTCAGGGAGTCCAAAGCTGCCCTAGCTACCTTTTTAGGGACAGAGAGGATAGCAAAAGAGTGGAGAAAGCCTTGCTCATTTTAAGAGAGCGAGTAGCTGCAAGGTGGGTGGTATGGTGTGCAAGCTTTGATGTGTGCTACACTTATGTCATAATAGGGAGCTGAATGCCCCATTTGCCAGAGGTAGGGGGAGATTAGGTAAGAGACACTTCTGGAGGAATTCTGAGTGTAAGCTTTTATCTGTCTGCCAGCCATCCTTCTTAGCCCAGAGCTGAGCTCAGACTGTCATTTAGGACACTGTCACTGGCAGTAATGCCATTATGGGAGTTGAACCAAAGCTAGGTGGATCAGGGTCCAAATTGTATGGGATCTGACACACTTCACTAAGCACAGTTCACCCTGCCTGACCTCACATTCAGCCTTCCTTTCCCTTAAACAAGTATGACATGTGGGGAGAGAGGAAAAAGGACTAGATGCTGAAAGCAAGTGGTTCAGTGGAATGGTGCTTCAGTACTTCACTTGAAGATGTGAAGGTCCTTCATGGTGAGCTGTATAAGCATTAACGCATATCATTAGCATGCCATACAAGCATGAAGTTGAAGGCTCCAGTCCGCACTGCTGTGTTGGTCTCACGGGTCCTCATGGCTGCTCTCTTGCCCCTCATCACACTGGATTCTGTACTTGGACAGCCTTGGGTAAAGACAAGAAGAAAATGGGCTAAGCAGTAGCAAGCTGGGTGTGTTGTTCTTTGCCTGAGAAGCCAGGGTAGCAGCCTCTGTTCTCAGGATTCAAAGAAAAGCCATTCCCTGCTGGCCTGGCCTATGCCTCCTTCAGATCCCACAGTCTGAATGGCTTAATCTGCTGCCTGAAGCATTTCTTCTTGTTCGCACAAAGAGAATGATGTATTCATCCTAACACATCATGAAGAAATCTAGTGTGTGGTTGTCTTTGCAAGCAAGCACAGACCTGGATCCCTATATCTGCCCTAAGTCCTATTTGTAAAATTCCACCAAACACAACAGATCTTTCTTTTGCCGGCTTCATAGAACAAAACTCAGAGAAATAACAACAAAGCATGTGCCAGATCCTCACAAGCAAGCCCATGGCTGCCCACCCTGTTCTCTGTCCTTGGGAGGAGCATAGACAGTGGTGCCATGGTGTTACTGTAGACTATAACGTTTATCATGCTCTGGGCACTTGAAGAAATGTGGAAATTATGATGTTTATTCTACCAAAGAGAAAGCAACAGAGGGGAGGATGTGGCTGGCCTCAGGTTCAGCTTGATCCCTGTGTGATTCTATGACTCCCTGAGGACAGATCTCCCCACCACAGCAGCAGGACAGCCTCCACAAATTCACTGAAGGCAAAGGCTATTGTAAGGATAGGCATTAGAGGGCTCACAGGTGTCTTCAGAAGGTGGTCTGTCAACCGTCTTTGTCTCTTGCTAATTCCTTACCTTACCTGTGGCCATCCTTCCTTCCTCAGCTACTCACCCTGGCATGGCAGACAGCCTTATATACTCCAGCTCCCTCAGCTTGAAGACAAGAACAACTTCTCTGTGGCCTCGGATGCCTCGGCACTTCTATAATTAATGTAGGAAAGTGCGTGTGGTCCCTCTTGCATGGATTCCTTCAGGTTCCACTTGCATGGATTCAAACAGTCTCTAGTTAGAAATCATCTAACAAGTCAGGAGATGTTAAACATTTGCAATCTTAGTACTCAGAAAGATAAAGCAGGAGAACCCAGAGTTTGAAGGTAGCCTGGATTACATAGAGAAAATGTCTAAAAATAAATTAAAATAAAGTATTTTAAAGAAAAAATTTTCTCACTGAACATGTGCAGGTGTCTTGTAGTAATGATTCTTTAAACCAGCAGTTCACAACCTGTGGGTCATGAGCCCTTTTATGGGTCAAATATCAGATAGCCTGAATACCACATACTTACATTATGATTTATAACAATAGAGAAACTACAGTTATGAAGTAGCAATGAAATACTTCTCTGGTAGGGGGACTGTATTAAAGGGTCACTGTGAGAGACCAAACCTACTCCATCTTACGACCAGCCTCCATCTTATAAGAGAGAGAAAGAGAAAGAGAGACAGCAAGAGAGAGAGAGAGAGAGAGAGAGAGAGAGAGAGAGAGAGACAAAGACAGAGACAGAGACAGAGACAGAGATGGGGGGTGGGGGGAGAAAGAACTTTACTTATAGCTAAACCCATGAAACACCCAAGTGCCAGGAAGGACCCCATGGCTTATCTTTGGCCCATACCCTAGAGATACTCACTAGCTACCTCCTAACAACAATTAATCAAAGATTAATCTGATTGTTTACGATGTACTTTCAGACTGTACTTTCCATAGTTTTGCTTCAGAACACCCACCTGTTCTAATTGTTATACAATTAGATGCTTGGCAGGCTAGGAACTCCTTTACTTGCTTGCCACTTCCTATAAAACTTTGTTGCATTGAGGGCTCAGAACTGCTTCACCAATCCATCCTGCTACATCTGGGCCAGTGTTGAGTAAGCCCAAACTGGAACTTGAAATGAAGAGACTCTAGTGTGATTGCATGGTAATCAGCTCCTGGGTGGTCTTTTGGGGTTCACAAAAAAGGCACAACAACATTAGGAAAGTTGAGAATCACTGCTCTAAAAAATACAGTACAGCCTCAACTGCATAGTACTTCCTTTGTGGTAGGCATCCTATGTCATCTAGTCTCTGATTAAAAAATGAGGGAGCCTATGTTGGTTATATACAAAGATTGTTCCCAAACTAGAACTAATACCTGGGAAAAGTGGAAAGTAAAAAAGTACACTTGTCCCTGGTTGTCAGTTCAGTCTCTGTGAGCCCATATGAACCAGGGTTGGTTGATTCTTTGGGTTTTCATGTAATGTCCTGACCCCTCTGGCTCCATAATCCTTCCTCTTGAACCTTCTGACACCTACAGTCCTCCTTTTCTGCAGGATTCCCCCCAAACTCTTCCTAACATTTGACTGTGGGTCTCTACATCTGTTTCTATCAGTTGCTAGGTTTCATCAGAAGCCTTTCTGATAACAACTGGGCTAGACAGCAATCTATGAATATAGCAGAATATCATTATAAATTATTTTCTATTCTAGATCTCTGGGATATCCAGCCTCTAGGTCTTTGTGTAGCTTGGTCTGCTTGTAGGACTCCTAACAGTGGGAGCAGTTGCTATCTCTGACTCTTTGGCTTGCTTTAGGGATCCTTTGCTCATAGTGGGTTGTCTTGTGCAGCTTCCAATACAAGGGGAGGTGCCTAGTCTTACTGTAACCGGATATGCCATGATTGGTTGCTATCCATGGGAGGCTTGCCCTTTACTGAAGAGAAACTGAGCAGGAACGGGTGGGGTGGAGGAAGAGGAACATTGTGAGAGAGGGACTAGGAGGAGAGGAGGAAGGGGAATCCAATAGTCAGAATATAAGAAATAAGAGAGAAAGAAAGAAAGAAAGAAAGAAAGAAAGAAAGAAAGAAAGAAAGAAAGAGAGAGAAAGAGAGAGAAAGAGAGAGAGAAAGAAAGAAAGAAAGAGAGAAAGAAAGAAAAAGAAAGAAAAGAGAAAGGAATGAAAATAAATATATTTATATAAAATTGATATATTTATTAATTAATTAATTAAAAGATTGCTATCACAAAAAAGAAGACATACTGGGAGAGAACAGATCCCCAAGTGGGCACACACATAACTGCAAAAGGTCAGTGGCACAAGAAGGCTGGTCCACTGCACCAATGGAGAGCCTGGACTCCTGACCAGGCACCTTAGCTCTATTGAAAAATTATCACCAAAACAAGTTAATCTAATCTTTTCCCAGGAGCAGCTCCGCTCCCCCATTCACCACCATCAAATCCTAACTCCCTGTCTCTCAGTCACTTAAGGATTCTTCCTGAAGAGCTGCTGAGAGCCACCATGCATTGTACACTGAAAATTATTACTAAAATAAGGAGAATGAACAAACAAAAACAAATGTCAGGCCAGTGCTGAGCCAGGGCTTCCAAGCCACAGCACTCAGATTCCAAGAACTCATTAGCAGCCTGTTTTGTGACCTTGTGTTCTCTGGGTTCAGTATCCATATACATGGGCTTAATCTGTTCTGAGGGTTCTAACAAACTGCCATCTATTGGTTGACTCACACAACGAACATTTCTCACATTTCAGGGAGCCAGAAAGTCCAGGATCAAGGTGGCTGCTCTCATTTTCCCCTTCTCAGCATGGTGAGGGAGCCCTGTTCTCCCTTTGTTGTTGTTTTGAAGGTGCTCGTCCCATCTTGAGGGGGTAAAAGAGCTTTTCTAAACCTTAGACACCTGATAAGGCCTCCTGCTAGCACAATGCAGGCTAGTGTCTTAGCATATGAGATTACACTTGGTCCTTTGCACTCATAAAACCAAGATGGTGCTTCATATTGTTAGGATGAGAGCTTTAGACATAGTCTTGGTTCTTGAGGCCCAACTATGTCCCTACTGCTTGACATTCACATGTTAAATAAAGGCTTCACAGCCCTCTCATGTTTCCTGCTCAAGTGTCCTGTGCTGTTGCTATCAGGACACCAGTCCAGTGGGCTTTGGGATCTCTGCTTGGACCTTGCTCCAATCCCTTAAGAATGCAATCCCAAATGCAGGCTACAAGCCCTTGGATGCCCTGTAAAATCTGACCTAGGATCACTGGATACCTTCTGATATCCAATGAGTATGTGGATGATTAATCCTTGCTTCTCCTTTAGCATTTATAGGAGCCAAACAGCCTTGCACAAGAGATAAAAGACCAGTGCTTCATACAGAAGGCCCTGTCTTCTCCCCAAGCCATGGCTTGCTGGGAGTACCTGCAGCACACAGAATCCAACATGTTCTGAAAACACTAGCTAATGAGGTCCCCAAGCAGCTAAATGTCTAGCTTGGGATGCTCAGAGCTGATGGCTCCTCTCTTGGCTTGCCACTAACAGCTGGGCAGCTGACAAAGATAAGGACATGAAGCTTGAGCCTACTGCCTAGGGACAGACTCTCATCTGCTCTACAGACACCCATCTAAGTGTATCCAGACAAAGGTCACAGGGCTTAGAACTGCTAAATTGGTTTTGCTAAACACAGCCTAGCCTCCCTGGTCAGACTCCATCATGGCAGTCCCTAAATCCTGTGGCAGAAACCCCAAAGCCTCAAGAGTATATGAAGAAGCTTCAGGGACCCAAGGAGAAAGTTGCTGCTCCCTGGCAAGAGAGGTCAGGGATAGAGTCACAGCAGAAACATGAGCCTTGTGGAAAGAGGCTCCTAAAGGAGCCTCTGTCTTCCTTACCAATGCTTGATCCAGAACAAATTGCCCAAGGTCAGCAAACCTCAGCTTTCTGAAACCAAAGAATCTCTGGGGTGCCAAAATAAGATGATCTCCTCAGACCACCTCAGTGATTCTGTGGCATATAACAGAGATTCAAGACAGCGTTAAGCTTCCAAGTCTCTGGCCTTGAAATCCTGCAGTGATTCACCTATCCACAAGACAATAGCCACCTTACAGTCTGGTTCCCTGGTTCCCTTTCAGAGACCAGGTGACATTCAAGAGACAGATGTCTTGTTCACCATCACCCTGATGCCACAACCCCATCCCATCTTTCAAATAAAGTGTTTTCTAGCCAGCAACATGCAGTGCCCTGCCCCATCCCCACCTCCCCTACAGTAAAGGAAGAGGTCATTTACCTCCTACCCAAAAGTCCAAGATACCAAAAAATCTCCACATCCTCAGCCTTGTCCAAATCAGTTCTGAACAAAAAACCCTCCCCTTCCTATGCTTCTGATATCTTCTTCCATGGCCCCACAGAAAAGAAAATAGACCCAGAGCTCTCTTGGCCATCATAGTGCTGACCAGCTAAGTAAGCCCTCCCTCTGCTCACTCATTCCCTGGATGGAAACAACAGCTGGACTCCACATGCTCAGAGACCCAAAGACTCAAACAAAACCCTCAGTTCTAGTAAAACACCTTGGCTGCCCCGGTTTTCTGCAGCTCTCCCAGCCTCTTTCAAAAGTTCCTCTTCTTTCCAACAGGAATGAGGGGGAAAAGGCCTTTCTTCCTTCCAAAGATACCATCACAATCTGGAAAAGTATGCCCATCTCTAAACGAGGATGCAACTGGAAAGCACACCCCAAAGTAAAACCCAAGAGTCTATCTTTACACCCAAACTCTACTACAACCTCAGCATCCTTGTAGATGGTGTACCACCTCTAGGAGTGAACCCTGATTCACCTGAGGTCATGAAACATGTGAGCTTATCTGTTGATTTTACCAAAGCTTCCCCAGAGACTCTGGGAACAGGGAAAAGGAAAGAGTAAGCAGGAGCACGGTCATGGGTGTTTTATTAAAGATATGGATGAGATGTGGGTAAGGGTGTCAGCATATTCATAAGAGATGTGTATGCGTGAATAGGAGTGTTACTAAATATGCACAAATGAGTGTGCAGCTGTTTGAGTGTGACTTTATGATAAGTGTATTTATGAGGATGTGTATAAAACATATAAAGAGTCAATAGGTGGATGTAAACATGTGTAGCACTCTCTCTCTATTTGTCTGTCTGTCTGAATGTCTGTGTGTGTGTGTGTGTGTGTGTGTGTGTGTGTTAATCATTAGATAAGTGTGTATTGGTGAGTGACTGGACCAAGGAGTACAATGTAATGTGGGTGAGGAAAGTATGATCTGAAAATATCACCTTTTACAGTGGTCTTTCCATATCTGGGACATAGACTCAATAATGTGTTTTTTTGACTGAATGGCTGTTGTTGGCACAACCATTTTACTGATGATGCCTACCAAACTGGCATAAGCAGAGCTAGCACTCAATGCCTCCAATTCACAGGCAATATTATGTCTCTACCATCAACACAGGCAAATGGCATGTGTTGATAATCTGCAGAAGGCACCAGACCCTACCTTCTGATACCTGGAAGCCTTTTTTGGCTCCTGTCCCAGAGTGAGCAGTTGTTGGGATAGACCCACAGGTCAGGAAGGAACATGAGGAAATTCAGGATGTTAGGCCTCTAGACTCTTCACCTGAAATACTTAGTTCTTCCTAGGCTCAGAAGAATAATCAAGTGAGCCCATCTAGCAATGGCCCATAAGAAGACCCTGATGTGGCAGATGGAATTGTGAGCTCGGTGCAGAGCCTGGATTTCAAGGCAGGTAATTAACAGTAACAAATACTGAGCTTTCTAGACACCATGTTACACAGCACTGTGACCTGTATTCTCAGGGTGGTGGGAAAAAAGTCCCCTGGGATTACCTTAGAAACCCTGAACCTCTACACCTATTCAGGATGACTGAGTATACAGAGCTGGAGCTGCAGGAAGTGCCATTGTCAGCTGTGGGTGTCCTCATAGGTGACAGGAGGTCATAGGGACCAGAGTAGTCATAGAACTGCTCTGTGATGGCAATTCACAGAGCCATGGATGACAGTGCATACCTTTGCGATAGTGAATATTAATAAAATATGGAATAACATCTGAAAAGACAAGCACATAAAAGAAATGCATAATCTTAGTTTTGGCAAGGTGATTGCTAATCTTATGAACTGTTAAAACCAAAAAAAAAAGTACTTCCTCAAATTATTAGAGCTAAGTATTAAGTCTGCACACATCCCTTTTTGAAGTGAATCTCCTGGAAACATATCAGGAACATGTATTTGAATAACTTGACACCTAAAGAACTTTCTTAAATGGGTTTTCTGCTTTATCCAACAAGATCTTTAACTCTGGGCTTACAACTTGCCAGAATTGATGTATCAGGCTGTTTTTCCTCCAGTCTCTCAAATTAATGCATGTAGCTCTCTACACTTTAATTTACATGACTGAAAAGAGGCTTTCTTAAATAAAAATTGAAACATCTACAGCTAGTCCTGCCCAGATTACACAGGCAGAATGATTGGGTCCATTGGAAGACTTATTTAAGTCAGAGAAATAACATATAGTCCACCCTTGGCTTTCATCTTAAAAAGCCAACATGCATTAGACAAACCATACTGGCTTTACCTTGAGGAATATTCAGACCGACTTTAACTCAGTGAATTTTCCCAGATCTGCGTTAAGCAATTTCAAGAATAGAGCACAACCAAGCCCCTTACTGCTCTGGTGTTGTCTCAGTACTGCAGCCCCAGTGGCTTCCTGTCTATGACACACAGAGGCTGACAGTAACCTCTTATTCCATAAGTTCCCTTAGGATCAGGCCTCTGCCACTGGACAGCTACAGAGTTGTAGAGGGTGAGAAGACTAGAGGTGACAGAGACTTAGGACCATCCTCAGAAAGTCTGGCTGCAGCTTTGGTAGATCAGATGGCACTGCATTGCAACAGGAGGAATTTAGATAACAAAATAGCCCCCAAGCTTCAAGCTTAGGATGGTTTACAGAGATTTATGTAGTTGTATTATTGACCCTCAACCTATTCGTCTGTACCTCTAGGGGTGCGTAATAGTGTCCATATTCAATCAAAAATTTGTCGATGATTTTGCACAGCAGATAAGATTGTGGGAAGAGTTAAGTGTCTCTAACAATGAGAGTCAATGAGTTTTGTTTCTGCTACTTCTTGGGGGCAGAGGCATGGACTGTGTGCACCTGGAGCTGTTCAATAGTACAGATTTTTCTTAGTTCCTATACAGAGTTATACAAAACAAGGTTGAACCTGACACACCCCGAGTATGAATTACCTACTTCAGCTCCTGTCATTTGAGCAAAAATCATGCAGTTATAGAATCTCAGAGAATGGGAACTTTTCTCCATTCAATTCATGAATGTCATCTCCAATATTTCCTTCAATTCATCTTCCACTCTTTGCTGGAATCACTAAAATGAACTATTTGATCATCTGAAATTGTACCTTGCCTGTTTTTTTTTTAAAGGAAAGAAAGAAAAAAAGAAAGAATGAAAGCAGACTCCACAGCAGAGACTCTAGGCTCTGCCCTTGCCACACAGAGGAGTCTGCCACAACTGGGTCTTCTACCTTCTGCCTCCATGATGTCACCAGTTGAGTTACTGCTAGTACAGTGTTTGTTGGGACAAACTAAACCTTGATGTTCCTGCTTTGTTTAAGGGGTGTCACCTTCAGTTCTTTCCCGATATATAGCCACAGAAAGGTGAGAGAAACTGGCCCCAGCTGGCAGCCAGGGAGTTACCTCAAATCAGCTTGAGCCAGGGCTCTGAGATGGACACATGCAAGCCTAATCTGATCCCCAAGGGTATCTGATCCCCAAGCCATCAGAGAATCATCTAGGAGCTTGTGGTTTCCTTAAAATATCATTTGGAGAAGTTGACCCTGAGAGCTAGCTAAGCTCCCTACAACCTAGCTGCTAAGGACCGTTGAGATAGCAAGGAGAGCAGACTGGCACCAGTCAGAGCCTCGGCCTCTGTAGGGCTGAGCAAGCATGTTAAGACAAGGTTCCCGACCACAGCCCCACTTCTCCACCTCATGAAGAACCACAGGTCAAAGATCTATTTTTAAGACATACAGTTTCAACCTGCATATTTTTCACTGCAAGTTGAGCCTCAAGTTCTCTTTTTGAGAAAGCTGACTTTTGAATAGTTCTCGTTGTCTATACATTAAGTGGTTTATAAAGAAGGCATGATGGTATTTCCCTGTAATTCCAGTGCTTAGAGAGGGAACTAGGAGGATGAAAGATGAAAAGTTCAAGACCAGCCTGGGCTACACAGTGAGCCCCTGTCTCCACCCTGTTGCAAATCTTTCTGCATATCTGTTTGCTTGCTTGGATAGATTGTGGGTCTAGAGCCCAGATACACTTTAGGCAGTGGGTTTCTCTGTGTCCTGACTCTGGGAACATTACTCTCTGCCTCATGCAGATGTTCTCCAAAGGAAGAAGCTTTGCCAGCTATTTCTAATCTTCCATCTTCTAAAGGTCCTTGACTGCTCTTTTAAAAGATGTATCTTTTACTAACCAACCTAAACAAATAAAAATGTCCTTCTCGTAAGTTTCATCTCTACTGAGACCTGAAAGCAAGGGACAAACATCTGTTTCCACTTTGATCCCTTGTGCTTATCTTCAACATGTCTACCCTCAGTCCTTGGCTAAGAGCATCAATTCCTCACTTGGTCACTAAAGGTAGAGTGAAAGCCTGGCATCTCTGCCTTCATTCTGTATTCTGAGAATGCTCACCTGCTTACCTCAGAATCACATTAATTACTTAAGGAATGCCTGTCTAGCAATGGTAGATAGCTAGCTTATCACATTCCCCTTTCTGGCTAAGTGGAGAGATAACTGTAACTGAACCATCGGTCAGCTCTTTACACTGTGCGGTCCTGGCCCCTACAAGATGCCTGAAGTTCTCTTGCCACTGTTGTAAACCTAGAATCACTGTGGACAGCAGGAACAACAGACTCTCAAGCACAGGCTGATCCTGTAGATGAGTAGTTATGCACAGTGTCCAGGCTGCACCCCAAAGTAGACATAGCTGTCTCCTGAAAATGAGCTTGTTCTTCAAGCATGGAGACCTTCTTGAGAACAAGCTGAGTCAGAACTGAGACGATGTTCATCCTAACCACACTGAGTGTCACTGCTTCATGATGCAGACCTTGTGTCATTTGCTTCCTCTACATAATCTCAGAGCTTGTGGCAGAACTCCAAAGATGAACTTAATGCGACTGTGACCCTTATCTGTCCCAATGCATTGATCCAATTTCCTCTCTTGATTTTTTTTTATTGTTTCTCATTGTTTTTCTTAGCATGGTGGGACAGGGAACTGAGCCTAGCCTATGGGCTTTAGCAAGACTTTTGCCCTTAAATTTCAGTTCATCCTAAATACTTGTATAACCCTGGTTTAGCTTCTTAAATTAAAAAAAAACAAAAAAAAAAAACAAAAAAAAACCGATATACATGAAAACTGATAAAATTTAAATATAGTCTAGGACATAGTTCCTTGTAATGCAGTGTAGTGACTGTTGGCTTTGACAAACATAGTGCACTGGAAGATCTGAACCAAACAATACTTTCTGTAACATGCTGTTGCAGAAGAGTAACATGAGAGGAAGTCAGGCTAACATATTGAAGACACTTCATACTATCACAGTAATTTCTCATATTCCTCCAAATCCTGTAAAGTCACATTAAGCAGGGAGACACATTTCTCTCTTACTGGAATAGCTAAGAAGAAATTTCTAGTCTTATCCAATCTGGAAATTTAAAAGAGCTGTAGCTAAAATAAGGAGAATTTAGATTAACATTAGCAGTTAAAGCAGCCTTCTCTCAGAATGTCTGAGGCAATTTTCTAATTCCCAATTTGATCACTAAGAACTATTTTTAGAACAATTTATGTCTCTATTATGCCTTTGGTTATGTGTAAGTGTATGTGTATGTGTAAGTATGCAAATGAACATTTGCACTTATGTATGCCAGTGTCCATTGAGGCCAGAAGATGGCGTCAGATCCTTTGGTACAGGAATTACAGACAGTTGCAAGTAGACAGATATGAGTGCCAGGAACCAAATTTCTGTTCTCCATAAAAGCAGCAAGTGCTTTTAACTGTGAAGCCATCTCTCCAGCTCCATGAGCACCAGACAATCTTTACAAGAAGTCAGGGAGGAGGGTTTTATAATCTAATTTTTTACGCCAGTATGTCACTGCAGTCTAGGCTACCCATGAATTCATTTTGTAGTCCAGCCCAGGCTGGGATCAAAATAAGAGTAATTCTCCCGCCTCAGCTTCCCAAATCTGGACTTACAAACATAAGCTGGTATACCTTGGTAGGATTCACATTTTATCTTGGAGGAATCTGGTGCTTAGAGAGACTAAGCCACTTCATCAGGATTGTATAGCTGGTGAGTAATGGAGCCTAGGCACCAGGCCAAGTTCTAGCTGTGAACTGGCTGCCTCCCCACTGCCATCCCCATCCATTCAGTCAAATCCCTGAGTCTGTTGCTGTGTAAAAGAGAAGATTACCTTTGTCCCTGGTGTTCTTAAATCTTTTAAAAAATATTTATTAGGAGTGTGTAAGTGTGTGTGTGTGTGTGTGTGTGTGTGTGTGTGTGTGTGTGTGTGTGTGCCACAGTCCATGTTAGGGCTCAGAAAACATCTATGAAGAGTCAGTTCTACCTTCTATTTTCACACAGGTCCCAGGGATCAAACTTAGGTTAGCTGTCTTATATACCAAGCACCTTTGCTCTGCGCCACCCCCCATCCATCTTGTCAGCACACTTTCTAAAATTATTAAGGTCACTTCTCTTTCACATGATGCCCTGACTTTTAAAGACAGGCCTCAGAAATCCTGCACTGGGGTCTGTCCCATGACATGACTTGTTGGAAATTAAAGTATTGGGTCTGCTTCAGATCTTCCAGAAGAGAAGGAACCACAGGGCTCTGGAGAGAAAAGTCTGACCCTCAAGGAACTCCTTGCCCAATGTCTTACCAGGAAATCTAAGAGACCCATGAGAGATTCAAAATTCCATATATCACCGAGAAGAGTTTCATTGTCTTCCTTGTCCTGAACCAGTCTATTTTCTTCTACTAGTTTCTGTCTTGCTTTTTAATAGCTTGGCCAACTATACATCTTCAAATCTGGAACAAACTACAAACCTGGCCCATATGCCACCATTGTCAAAATCCTTTGACCCCACCCCTCTGGTGTGCCTATAGAACACCAAGGTAAGATTCAATCCTCCTAACTTAACCTATAGTTACAACTGGTGACTTGGAGAGGACAAAGGAAAAGAAACATGTCCTCTGTGTCCTTACTCTCATAAAACTAGGCAGCCTCTTTGGATCTCAGACTGGGGTCAGCAGGGAGGACTCCCATAAAACAATGGTTCTCAACCTGTGGATTATGTACTTTTGGGAGGCCCTCCCACAAGGGTTGCCTAAGACCATCAATAACCACAAGTATTTACATTATCATTCATAACAGTAGCAAAATTACAGTTATGAGGTGGCAACAAAAATAATTTTATGGTTTAGGTCACTATAATATGAGGAACTGAATTAAAGTGTCACAGTAGTAAGAAGGTTGAGAACCACTAGCTTATAGCATAATGCTGGATATTTAGGTTTGAGCCCAGCCCAACACACAAATTAAGCATAAAAGTAGTAGGATGGAACAGAGAAAGGAAATTAAAGCAAATGTGGCTGTATGTTGAGTGATCCCAAGCAGATCATCAAGATATCAACATAATGTTAAAGTAAGCAAAACAATTAGACCAGGGGCCAAGAGGTATAGATAGTTAAGCAATTATCTCAATTCTGGCTCTATAAAGTAGCCTGAAGAAGTCCTCACTACTTAAAGAGACAATCTGGTTTCCATGAGACAATTGTTGCTGCTTGAGTTGAAAGCATTATGATGTGAGCATCCCATCAGTCTGCTGGTCTTAAAATGCAAGGTGTTATGAGTAACTATTCTCTGAGCCAAGCAACCACCATCTTGCGAAAGTCTGCTGTGACTTCATGGCAAAAGGTCATCCAAGTAAGATTCTCCCCTGAGTATCTTCCCCTTTAGACAATGGGGAGATGTTGCTTACATCCCTCCTGGGAAGGAATGTTAGCAACATAAGTTTAGGCAAGGAGCGGAGACCTTCAGGAACCTTTGGAGTATGGAGAGAGGATGTTCAAAGAGCGAACGAATGCCTCAGTTTTTCTTTATGCCTTCATCCTTGGTGAGAGATGAGAAGTCACACATTTTGTTCAGTATTACTGCTTCTCATACAGACTCACAGGGTGAGTAGCATGTTTAATTGCAGAGCAAACAGTAGTCTGACCCAGTGTAAAGGAGACCAAGACAAACCGGAGGCAGAGAGACCAGGCCCCTCTCTGCTTTCACTACCCAGCAGGCACAAATAAGCAGGCTGTGCTTCTTGGCAAAGCACCTTCTAAATATCTCTTCTCTTCCCAAATGCCACGGGCCTCTAGGAACCTGGAAACAATTGGACGTGTTCTATACAGAGCCTTTGCATTTCCCAGTAGCCCATTTCCCCGATATCCAACATCTCATCCAGGCTTGACTCTTTTGGCTCATGCAGTGACAGCTCCCTGTGTGACCCTTAGTGACTTTGCAGCTCTGGCCTGCTCCTCCCTTTCCTCTAGAATACCCTCCCTGTCGACACCTAACACCTATCTGTGTAGTGCCCCCAATGTTAGCCATGCTCACAGAAATGTACAGTATCCCAAGACTTCAGACCGTTTAGCTTCTCTTGCTGTTTGGACCCCAAGCAGTAAGTGTTCAGCAATGTTTACTTAATAAGGGCTGTAGAAGTGATCAAAAGTCACCCTCAAAAAGCCCATTATCTCAGAGCTCACCCTTACCACAGCACTCCATGGCAATCCAATTACTTTCCCCTTAAGACTGGTGCCACCATTTTCAATCATGTTTGTTCTCCCGCTGCCCTTCATGTGAGTGAGCAACAGTACATATTACCCTGAAGACCAAGCAGAATGTTGAGCAGGTTAGGAGTGTCATTAATACTGGTGTGGCACCTTTGACAGGTTAATCCATGGTAAAGAATGACAAAAAAAATGTATTTTCAAGTTGAGTACTGCTCCTTTTATTTTAGCGAAATGGAGGAGGAGTGGGCGGAGGGGAGGCAGGACGAGGCACTGGGAGAAGTGGAGAGAGGAGAAGCTATGGTCAAGATGTAATGTATGAGAAAGAAGAAAAAAGTGACAAGTTCAAAACAAAACATGTTAATTTTACATAAAAACCTTCCAGTTAAAAAAAATCTGCTTTTCTGGGAAATTAGCTTTGGCTGTGATAAGTGCATAGATGTGGGCTCACATGTGTGTACACTCACACATCCCAACTTTGATTATCTATAGAGTGAGGGCCATAAGTTGTCAGTATTCAATTTATGGATGTGAGCTAGCACAGGAGAGGAGCAGGTGGGATAACCTATTCTTGCCCTAGTGGAGAGCTAGTTGAGGCTACATGAGCAAGGTCTTCAATGCTGGCCCAGACTCACAGACTGACCCAGAGTTGCTCTGTATCTGTTCTGTGGCCTCACATGACTCGTTTGAGATTTACAAATGCAGTTGTTTCCAGAAATGGATTCCCAGCTGACATGTAGACCAAGAACTTGCCCAATTCCTCTCTGATTCTGACTTCCCTGGCATCAGAGAGTCAGGATCAATTCCGGAATGCTCTTAAATCAGAAGAGTGATGTGGTCTCTCACTGATGACCATGTACAGGTCTCCCTGTGCTGTGGGTACTTCCTTGATACACAGTCTGGGAATGGTGGGGAGTTCTGAAAGAAGAGATGAAGACTGGATTCATACACACAGATACGAGTATGCTCCTGCATATGGTCACCATGCCTTGCCCTGGGGCATCTTGCAGGTCCTGAGGTGTACAAGCCCCTAGGCTGCAATATTACAGTTCATACTTCTTACTGTCAGGCCTTTCTGTCCTAGCCTGGGACTACTGCTCTCCATGGTTTGAAATACTGGATGTTTTTGGTTCAACTTAACACAAACTAGAGTACTCAGAAAGGAAGGAGCCTCAGTTAAGAAAATACTTTAGTGAGCTCCAACTGTAAGACATTTTCTCAATTAGTGATTAATGGGGAGGACCCAGCCCATTGTGGGTGGTGCCAACCCTGGATGGAGATCGTGAGTTCTATAAGAAAGTAGACTGAGCAAGCCAGGGGAAGCAAGCCAGGAAACAGCACCTTTCCATGGCCTTTGCATCAACACCTGTCTCTAGGATCCTACTCTGCCTGAGTTCCTGTCCCAACTTCCTTTGATGATGAGTAGTGCTGTGGAAGTGTAAGCTGAGTAAATCCTTTCCTTCCCAACTTGCTTTTGGTCGTGGTGTTGCAGCAATAGATGACCCTTACAAAGACGGGTAGGTCCGCCTCCTTTTACCGACTAAGAAGATTCAAACTTCCCTAAGCCCTGGTTAACTCGATAAGATAAAAGAACACAAGGAGAAGTCAGTGAACTAAAACCAGGTGTGTCTTTAGGGGGGAAAGGCCATGGTTCCTGAATTCTGCTGCCCCATTTCTCTCAGCTGCCATTGGTTCACACTAGTACCTGAAACATAGCTGTGACACTTAAGCAGGTCATTTCAACAGGAACAGGGCCCTACCCTGACCCACGCTATTTCATCAGTGTGGACAGAATACTGTCCCGTGAGCAAGCCTAGGCCTTTGTTTCTGTTTCAGCGTTCAGTCTCATGCCTCCTGGCCTCCACCACAACCTTCCTCATTGTTTTCAGTGCTGCCTTGCTGGAAGGCTCAACATAAAGCTCACCTCCTCCCAAAGGGGTCCTGTGTCCCTCCACATCCAGAGCTGTGCCCACCTTCTGTGACAATACTCAGCTGGGGGCCACCTGCAACCTGCTTCGTACCCTGCATCCTGCACCATGAAGAATATCAAGACTGTGATTCCTACATAGGAACTTCTGCATGGTGAAAATCAGCCAGTGAGCATGTGCACTCTGTCAAACTGACATTTCTGCAAGGTTGCAAGGCAGATATGGGAAGTCAACTGAACTAACCTGAATGATCTCTGGCCTATTCAGCCAGTGCTAGTGGCAATTCATAAGATGTGGGGATATTGCAGACCCAGAGTTCTCTAATAGTACTGGGACTTCAAGGTAAACATAGACCCCTGTTCAGGTGGCTAGGGCATTAAGCCACACATGTCTCGCTCTCCTCTTTCCTTGCATGAAAAGCTAATCACCTCACAGCAAAGCCCAGAGAAGCTTTCCAAACTCCTACAATGGGGTGTGAAGAGAAACAGGAGACACACCATGCACACTACCTCTTTTCTTTCTCCTCCTCTTCCTACTCTGACCCCCTCCTTCTTGTCTTGATCCACATTCCCTCCTCTGAATTTTTATCTGCTTTTCTCTCTCCCCTAACTTTCCCCAATCTTCTTCCCTTATCTGTTTTTGCAGAGAAGCAGAAAGCTCTTCATGAGAATGAACTACCCAGTCTGTACTGCACAGTCTGGCTCTTGCACAAAGCGAAGGCTGGTGGCTGCTCTCTTAGACTAGGAAACACCTTGGTTTGGCAGAGGCCCATGAAGAAGGGCTCACCTCCTTGGTTGAGAAAGGAGCCCTCATACTAACAGCCATGTGGGAGAAACCCTGGGCAACTGCCACGTCCTCTGACTCCCTACAGAGCTAGGACTGCTGGGAGCTTATATAGCCTGAATTGAGGGATTTGATCCAGAGTATCAATAGACCATACCCAACCCAGTGTAAGGTTGAACACACAGCTTCCAAAGACCAAGCTACAGCACATTCTGTGGGAAGGTAATGTGTAGAGAATGTGATACTAGGACATTTGTGAAATCATATAAATCATAAAAACCACATCATCCCTTCTCATTTTCTGCATGAGATCTGGGTTATTCTGATATACTCAGGTCTCCACAAAATTTTCAGAAGTTCCCTTGTGTTAGGGAAGTAAGATTTTACTCATATCCAGAGACACATTCCACCACTAAGCACATATGCCACTGTAGCATGCAATCTGCACCCACCGAAGCATCCAGCTTTCAAGGATCTGACCATCTTCTGGAACACTATGAGTATTCACAACTTCTCTTGCTGCACAGCAGCCAGATCCTACAACTCATTTGGCAAACTATGCTTCCCCACTTAGGAGATAAATATGGAAAAGATATACTTGCATTTTGACAAGCACTTAGATTCTATGTGCCTATTTTTTTTATCAAGGCTTCCAGTATCATAATAAATGTCAGCCAATACCATATTTTTTAAAATGTATCATTGTATCCTTATAAATCAAGCAGCATGCTACTCTCATCTCAAAGCATGCACTTCTAACTTTATTTCATCCCAGTACAAAAGTTGTATTGTTTTATGGCACTGTGTATCAGACTGATTTTTTATGCCTCTGTGAATTATTACCAGCTCACTTCTATGCCAATATCTGCCAGGGATTATCACAACCCCATCACTATCAGTGTGTGGTTTTAGTGTCTTTAGATCAATGGCTACCAAACTAGAACATCTCATTCTGATAACTTGATTTTAGGGGCACTCTGGGAACCAGTGAAATTGGAGAACTTTACATACATGGCAGTAAATTATGTCCTACTTTGTGGGACATAAGAAGACTTTGACTTCTGTGAAACTGAAGAACTACTTTCCACTTTTATTGCTGTTAAATGCAACTAAAACCCCTATATATTATATTTTTAAACCATGAAAAACCCTGGAATACAGAGGGAAGAGGGCAGACCAATTAGAGGGGCTGGGACCTGAGGAGCAATGCCAGTGCTCCGGGTTTATTTTCACCCATTTTTACTGTCCGAGATTTGGAGACGCCAAGGTGTGTGCAGGACTGTACAGAAGCCTTATGACTAGCACAAAAGTAGCATAGGTAGATAGGAGAGATTTGATAGTAGTTAGCCTACTCTAGGCAAATCCATAGAGAAGACAGTACTCACATCTCACAAATACCACCAAAGATTGAGCAGAACACTGATTTCCACCATACCCAATAATAAGAAGAGCAGCACTAGCCACATACACCAGAGTGTGTGCCAGTGGCCTCAAGTGAGAAACTGAGACCTTTGTCCAGTTTGGTCACAGTGTTGACAGAGAACATTTGGAAGATCAGTCTTTCCACTTCTCAGCAGTAAATAAGCTCTTCCTCTGATGGCTGGGAACACTGGAGGAGATTAGTGGGGACTCACCATCCAGAGTGACAGGCTACCCCTTCAATACTGGTAGAGGGTATATGAGGAGACAACCCCTAAATAAATAGTCACCAGAAACAAGGAATTGTCTCCATCATTTGTGAACAAGATGTGGTGCAATCTTTTTCTTGCTCTATTTGATGGCAGTGAATGGGTGAATATAGAGCTTAAGCAACGTCCAGAGGTTCATACCACCATACCCAGTATATCCAGATTGCATTCAAACTGGTTTTTCTCATGTAGCTTAAATGAAGAAAGACATCAATACAATGCCAACACTGAGATGCCAGAATTACTGCAACTATAAATAAAGATTTTAAAGCTGCCATTGTCAAAATTGATTCAATGATGAATGTGCATGGAACAAAGTAAAATATGGGAAGAATAAGCAAAAAAGAAAGAAAATCTCAACAAGGAACTAGAAAAGAAGAATGAGAAGTAGAAAATGCAAAACCCAGTGAAGCAAGAGGTAATACTCCACGTTTATGGCCCACCTGACAATGGAGATTAAAAAGAAGAATCTCTCTTCAATACTTGAATAGTAAGTATTCAATCTGAACAATAAGCAAAATAATAAAAACATAAAAAAGATTCAGGGAACTGTGGGCCTGCATAAAATATCTGTTTCTGTGTCACAAA